>NW_009187768.1:0-1233 GCF_000690835.1 Fulmarus glacialis
GCTGTGTGGTGCTTAGTTGCTGTCTGGGGCTAAACCACGACATGCCCTGGAGGCTTTCCTTCCCCATCCTACTTTGGGGTTTCCTTCCCCATCCTACTTTGGGCCAAGTCCACAAGGAAAGTGAACCTGCAGTTAGGCAAGGCTGACTTAAGGCATGAAGATTCCTAGCTGAAGTGTTGGAAAATTCTAGTTTGGGGGAAAAGAAAGATTTTAAAAGTCATCTAGGATTTTCATTACTGCAGATCATTTGGATTGGGATGAGCTTCCCTCTAGAAAAATGGAGCAATTTATTGGATGATGAGGAAGTCCAGTGAATTTCAGCTCTTGATCAATGGCTCGGTTGTTACAAAAGTCTTGGTCACAACAAAACTTAGAGATCCCAGCCAAGATCAAGATATCACCTATTTAGAAGCTGTACAAAGATGGACCAGTTGAATCTTTGGGGACATAAAATCAAGCTCCTTCACTTGACTGGGTCACTTGCTTAGATTTATGCCTAGTTAAAAAAACCTGAGCCTTATCCAGAAAGCATCTTAACCAAGTATCAGGTAAGCCCTGGAGTGGTCAGGCAGTTGGACTAGACGATCATTCAGTTGACCCTTCCAACTAAAAATATTCTATTCTATTTTATTCTATATATCTTTTAAAACATAATTACCTGTTGAATGAGAGAGGCTTTCTAAACATTTTTTCATAGCTTATTTTGATTTGGTTTCATTTTACATTGGAAATGTATCTGTACTTACTTAAACAGGAGTCTTATAGCAGAAAATATAGGGTTTTGGCGGGGTTGGGGTTTTTTCCCCTTCTCTGTAGGCTTTCTTTTTTTCAGTAACTTAATCATATCTTGGGTTTGGTTATCATATGGTAGTGTATGCTAGATAGGGAAATGTATGAAATGCTGAACTTGACTGCATATTATTGAATATTACTGAATACTGTAGTGTATTACTGAATGTAATATAACTTTCCTCTCTATTTCACTTCTATATTCAGTCAGGGTGCTCTCTTAGTCCAGCAATATGAAATGACAGCAGCTCATTATCAGCTTGCCTAATGCTTCCATGCTGCAGTCACTCGTCTGACATCTCTGCAGCCAAATGTTAATGTGACATCTGTGGTACCTAATTCCAATTACTATCCAGAATCTCTCTGCACACAAACCACTTATCCTGATCACAATATCAATTTCCCAGAGAATACACCATTTCCGTAAAAATAAGGAAGTTAGTT
>NW_009187769.1:0-26407 GCF_000690835.1 Fulmarus glacialis
TGATTCTATGATTCTATGATTCTACTATGCTACTACAGGCACTTTTAAAACAGCAATTGTTTTTAAATCTGTAACACTATCTGAAAATAAAATGTGTTCTCTCAAGAATATTTGAGAGACCCCTGCTGACCCTTCTGAAAGTAATGGAGTAATACAGAATTTGCTCTTGGAGCAGCTGCCAGGCCTGATAGGATGCAGGTACCAGAATCTGGAAGGTTTAATGAAGGTGTGAGAGAGCTGAAACCTCCTGCCTTCAGACGAACACAGCTGGGTGAAAAAGTCAGGGGTAAAAGCCCAGATTTTTAGGAAGAATTAGGCACCTGAAGTTGCTGGAAGGCTGCCAGTGTGATTTTCAAAAACTCCAGAAGAATTTAGAAAAGATGCTCTTGAAGGCCTCACAGGCCACCCAAATAATCTAAAAACTTCCTTTTCTAGAGAAGCAAGAATATAGTTTCTAAACATTCATTAACTAAAGATCACAAGGAAGTAGTCATTAGTTACAGCTTCTCCCTGAACAGCAGCCACAGAGTCTTGGCATATCAGTTTAACAACCACATCTCCTTTGCTAGCACTGAACACCATGGCTTCTTTTCTATTCCTGTACAAAAGAAGAGTCCTGTACAAAACAGAGAAAACATACCTGTGGCCTTATTCTGTCACACTACTAAATAAAACCTGAAGGCTAAGTGCATGTACAAGGAAGACTGAATTGTTTCCAGATGTGTCTGCACAACCCAGTGCAAGAGGTATATGACAACATCAGGTCTATACTGTCAGAATCAACTAGACGAGCAAGTTACAGAATAAACCTCAGATGCTCTGATGCAGCCTGATCTGGACTTTTTATACCAACTATGACATGACTGGGAGGGGGAGGATTGGAAGGGCAATCTTGCTGCTCTGGCAGTGACAGTTCAGGAATAAAAAACTATCAGATTGCCAAATACGTTAGTTAACTGCACATTTTAATGCTATAAAAGATTGTCATGTAGTTGGGATTTTTAATGTGGTTTGATTTTGCTTCTTTTGAAATATTTTGCCCCTATCTCTGCCTGCACTGAATCTAGATGCAGCATACATTACTATTTGCTGTGCTCCCAATGTCATTACCATCTGCAAATCTAGCTTTTAAATCCTTCAGACATACCAGTGATGAAATACAGGACTGAGTAAGGACATCAACATACACTTTGGATGATTCTCTTTATAATCCCTGTTATGTATGGTCTATTGCTTCCTTCCTCTTTCATCAACCTTCTTTCTAACACTTTGTCTTAACTCCTTGCAGCTGGATTTGCCTTTGCAAACTATTTGTGTCTTTGATATAGAATATTGCCAGCGCCATTTGAAAATCAAATTAATGTGAGCAGCGGACACTGGACTTCTCCTAAACCTCGTCATTCAAATCCTGTCAAACTTACAGCATAAGTAATTATGACTACCCTTTTCTACCATTATATGCTATAGAAGTGGACTAGTCACCCTTAGAAAACCATTTTTTACATGACTACAATATTTACACAGAGCAAAGATGAGTAACGAACTCCCAGCTGATACTGGGAGTAGGACACCAATTGAGAGAACACTCCTGCGCTGCACTAGCTCAGATGTTGTTCTCAGAAACTTCAGTTTGACAATCTCAACAAACATTGTATAAAGCTGCCTGCTGGATTGGCGTATCAAACAGGAAAGAATGCCCTTTAACTTATGTTTGGAAGAAGTACTTGAGTAGCAGTTTGTTAGTGGAAGATATAGTAGGGGATGAGGGAATTCATACCTGCAAGATGTACCCTTAGGATTAATCCCTTATAACATTTGGATTTGGATTATATAATGAAAATACATCAGTTATAGAGCAATGGAGTAAATATAAAGAAATTATTAACAGACCTGACTTTCACAAAAATATAATGATGGAAGGCTGATATTCCGTTGAGTTATGAAGAGGAATTTTTTAATCCTAAATTCTCACTGGTGAAAAATACTTCCTACTACTCTGTAAGCACATATGATATAATCTTTCACTGAATTTCTTGATATAAGTATGGAGCAATCCCTGTGTATAGGAGTATTTGCTGAAGAAATGTGTATTTCATGCAGCAACTGGCGTGAGTCCATCAGATCAAAACCCTGAAATAATAAAAAAAAGTATAGGTTCAAACACAGAGCTGAGTATATTTCCTGAGTCTGCAGCTGGCATATATTCCTTTCCCTGCCTTGACCTCAGAATAAAGTATGAGGCAATAAAATTCTGAGGGGAAGGGAAGTCAAATGTGAAAACAGAGAATATGAAAGTATCACACCCACACAAAGCAAGAGAGAAAAATAAACCCAAATAAGAGAGAGAACTGAAACAAAGATTGAAATGACAGCGGGAATGAAGTGCAGAGACAGAAGAAAAAAGCTGTCAGAAATAATTAGGAGGAGCATAAAGAGTAATCCAAGAAAACTAAAAGAGAAGTGAAGTTATAGCTAGTTAACTGCATCTGAAAGAAATTCTAATATAATGTATCTCCTCTTCAAAAAAAGTTGTAATATTTTCTCCCCTTCTATTTTCTTTAATTAAGAAAATCCTAAAGTGCACATTCAAAGTGTCATACAGCACTGTAATTTATCCAACAGCCACTGCTGTTGGTGGAGGTACAATTGTAAACTGCGTAATTTAAGGTTTGTTTTGGTTTTCAAATCTATGAGTCTCCTACTAATCTTTTTGAAATTTTTACATTTCTCTTTTTATTTACTACATTTGACAGAATAATTTCCACTGAAATATTGGAAAATGCCTATTAAAAATCCTGACAAGTTATGCCATTATTTAACTAAACTGACAGCAAAGTAAATATAGAAATAAGTGGTCCTCTCTGAAATGCTGAAATATGGATAATGAGCCCTTCGTAAGTTAGACGGAATCCAGACATTAAGAAAAAAATCTATTAAAACCTCATGCTCCAGTATATAAGGCAACTTCTAACTGAGGAAGCCATAAAGCACAGTCCATTACATAGCAATTTTGTATAAACGATCTTGTACCTTCCTTTGAAGGACATGACAAAATACTGTCAAGGAACAGAAACCTGAGCTGAAATTGAGGTTATTTGATGTGACTGTTACCATTTTTGTATGACAAGATTTTGAATTTGAAAAAAAATCCCATAGGAGGTCTAATAGGCTAACTGTTTACCCACAATTGGTGGTGTAGAAAGCAAATTTTACTATTACCTAGGGAAGTTTCAATGTCTCCCATTGGTCATAACTCTTATGACCAATAGACTAATGGTTTTGCAAAAGTCAAAGGATGCCACAGCACTGAAAATGACAAATTACTTGAGCAAGTAGCAAGCAGCTTAGAGGCAGTAAGGACCAGCTTCATATATGATTGCTCAGCTATAATTAACTGTGTGAGCTTTCCTGCTTTTTGTAGTACAAAGGGGTCAACTCCATCTATTTCTAAAGACTGTTCAGGTTCATATAGTCAGCTACCACTCAGAAATGTATGAGAAGCTATTCCCTACCGCCTGTCAGCTGTTAATCTCCATGTGTCAACATCTACGTATTTCTCTGTGGATGACTTATGCCAAGTGCAGAAGGAAACGTGGGAAGAAGCTCATTTGTCCAGAAGGACCAGTACTCCTCCCATCCTCTAAGTCAAAGGAAGATTTTTGTTAAAAGTTGATGAAATATAAATTGATCTTATGATTTAACAAACATAAAGAAAACAAGAACAATAGAACCCCTCTCACCTTGACCAATTAGTTACCATAAAAAAAAACCCTAAGGAGTTCCCTGTTCATTGCCCATGTCAGTATTGGCACACCCAAGGCAAGGAGATGTACATGTTAATCCCTCATGTTTATTGATAAATAAATAAGCTATATCAACATTCTCAAGAATTTTTTTTTTTAATTGCTTTTTATGGGACTTGTCAGGCTTCTAACCTATTCACCATAGCACTAAGACTTAATTTGAAATTATTTTAGTGGCTTGGGGGTTTTACATGTAATAACGAAAACATAGCTTGATATAATTAAAAAATGGCTTGAATTTTAACTCTATCAATATCTTGAATTTTAACTTCTATCAATATACGTTTAAGAAACCACTGCAGTTGAGCTGGATAAAAAATTGGCTGAGTAAAAAAATCAGAACATTCTTCAGTATATCATCATGAATCGGGGTAAATTAGAATATGTCAAAAAACTATGATTTTAAAGGAAAAATGAAGATATGTAAGTTTGGAAACACTTAAACATTTAGTTCCAAAATTCTCAGTCAAAATAAACACTTCAGACACTTGACACATATTTCTGTGCTGAACAAAATCAAACACCTTCTATCCTTTTTCAGCCAATTTATTTCTTGATAAACAAAGTGTCAGTTTAATATATAGCGGAAATATCCTCCAGCCTGTTTGTAGTCAGGAATTTTAAGAGATTTCCTTTTAGACACGTGGATAACCTATTCACCCTTGCTTCTACCTGGCCTAATTTTCCCAGGGATATTTGGTCTACTCTCAAAGTTATTTCTCTTTTACACAATTTTGGTGTCCTTATTCATGTTACAAAGAATGGTATACATAAAACGCAAAGAACGATAACATGTACATCCAGGGTTTTGCTTTGCTTGCTTTGACACTGAAGTGACGGTTCCTGAAAGAGGTTGTAACTTAGCATAAGGAGGTGCACTTGATTTCCTACCCAGTCCCCATCTGTTCCCAAGCTAATTTGAGGACAGATGCCCAAATCCAAAGCCCTGTGAAGTGTAAGAGAGGACTTTCACCAGGGAATGCCCTTGGAATTGAAAGTCCAACTCAGGTTGCACCAGGGGAGGTTTAGATTGGATATTAGGAAAAATTTCTTCACCGAAAGGGTTGTCAAGCATTGGAACAGGCTGCCCAGGGAAGTGGTTGAGTCACCATCCTTGGAAGTATTTAAAAGATGTGTAGTTGTGGCACTTAGGAACATGGTTTAGTGGTGGACTTGGCAGTGTTAGGTTAATGATTGGACTCAATGATCTTAAAGGTCTTTTCCAACCTAAATCATTCTATGATTCTACGAAAATCTGACAGTTCTTGGCTTCGGCTCCCTCTGGTGGGTAATGCACACTCCAGAGAACAGCAACTACTAGTAAAGGTAACAACCACGAGACAAAACAACATGCAGGTTGCTATATTTTTTAAAAATATACAGAAATACACCAGCTGGGTAATGATTATAACTGAAATCAGAGCTTTAAGCTGCAACTTGACACATTCATCCTGAAAAGAGGAAGATGCAAGGTTCCTGCCAGAACTGAACTCCTTTCAAATTCAGAGAAGAAAGGAGATGGGGGTTTTGGTCCAGGCGGAAATCTGTTTTCAGCACCTAATGTTGATTAAAATAAAATAAGGAACTAGTTAAACACTATTCTTTTTGATGAGAACATTCACTTGGATTTCTGTTCTTGACTGATACTTTGAGGCCTAAAGTTTTATGTCCTTTCTCAAAAACATTTTGTTTGCAGATTTCATTATTTTACAAATCTCACATCCCAAAAATTCTTTATTTGTTACAAGGAGTTTAGTTCCAGTGGAAAAGAAAAATATGCTTTTAAATCTGTGATATCTTACCTACAAACCATACACAGCCACACATTTACCAGCTGAAACAACTGAAAATTAAAGCATATTTTATAATTTATATTATTGGGCACAAATATAAGTCCTTCCACAAGAATGATATATACACTGTATTGCAGTATCCCAAATACATGGGTTATGATAATGGCAATTTGTGATAATTATAATATTAAAATAAGCAGCAGTAATCTCTGCACTACAAAACAGTACTGAAATTTTTGTTACCTCAGAAAAATGCACAGAAATTTTGCAAACATCAGCAATCTGATAGCGGAGGCTTAGAATTAATTGTACTTTTCTGCTCTCACCATTGCCACCAATAAATCAAATTATAACTCTTGCATCCCTGTGTTAAAATATTTTTTTTTTCTTTCGGAAGCTTACTTGTTGATCTGAAACACATACTGACAGTTGTTTTGTTGGAAAAATAACGATGTTCCCATCAGAAAACACTAATCGAGTGTGAGAACATTTTGGGTAAGAATGGTCACATGAGTTCATGTTCTTCAGTGGACCAAGTCCATATCGTTCAGGCATAGGACAAACTTAAATAACTGTATAGTCTATTCATTAAATTGCTTATGGAGTTACATCAGATTTAAAGACAACTCGGCAGATGAAAAGCTGGGCATGAGCCAGCAATGTGTGCTCGCAGCCCAGAAGGCCAATCGTATCCTGGGCTGCATCAAAAGAAGCGTGGCCAGCAGGTCAAGGGAGGTGATTCTGCCCCTCTACTCTGTTCTGGTGAGACCCCATCTGGAGTACTGCAGCCAGCTCTGGGGTCCTCAGCACAAGAAAGACATGGACCTGTTGGAGTCCAGAGGAGGGCCACAAAAATGATCGGAGGGCTGGAGCTCCTCTCCTATGAAGAAAGGCTGAGAGAGTTGGGGTTATTCAGCCTGGAGAAGAGAAGGCTCCAGGGAGACCTTATTGCAGCCTTTCAGTACTTAAAGGGGACTTATAAGAAAGACAGGGACAAACATTTTACAAGAACCTGTTGAGACAGGACTAGGAGGAATGGTTTTAAACTAAAAGAGGGTAGATTTAGACTAGGTGTAAGGAAGAAATTTTTCACAATGAGGGTGGTGAAACACTGGAACAGGTTGCCCAGAGAGGTGGTAGATGCCCCATCCCTGGAAACATTCAAGGTCAGGTTGGACAGGGCTCTGATCTAGTTGAAGATGTCCCTGCTCATTGCAGGGGGGTTGGACTAGATGACCTTTAAAGGTTCCTTCCAACCCAAACTATTCTATGATTCTATGATAACTAAGCTGCAGGCATGTATTTTACATCACAACTTTCATTTCTGAAAGAAAACCGTAGAATTTATAAAAGACATTTCTTTGTAATTAATATTTTCCTCCTTTTAAAAAGAAAACCATCCAACTTTCAGGTACAAATAAGAATCTGATATCAGAAGCTCTTCACTAGATATGTAGTTTTAATTGGAATTCTAAGCAATGGATGAAATACCCTAGAAACCTCTCCTAGAATTATTTTAATTAGTTCCCTCTCCCCTTATGCTGTTTCATATGTTTGCATCTTACATTAACTAACATAAGGTTTTTATGGGGTGAGGGGCTTACATGCAAGTCATATACAGTACAGACTGACTTGTTTG
This sequence comes from Fulmarus glacialis, assembly GCF_000690835.1. Taxonomy (NCBI): domain Eukaryota; kingdom Metazoa; phylum Chordata; class Aves; order Procellariiformes; family Procellariidae; genus Fulmarus; species Fulmarus glacialis. Next base: position 7,236 of record NW_009187769.1, read on the forward strand.
TAGACATGTAGGACTGGATCCTACATATGGACTCTGCTGGTTAATGAATCTGTAAATTTATGAATCCTCCTGCTTGTGTATCATGGACTGAGGACAGAACAGATTTGTATCAACCTGCTTACAACACTCATAATTCTGTGCTAAGATAATACATATAAGCAAATCTCATGCTTCTGGCATTCATCTGCAGAGCTCAGGAGAAAGACTGCTCCTCCTCTCATCTACATAACCGACTCTTCTCAGGTACTGACATATTTGATATATTAGATACATTTGAGATATGTTTGAGAGGGAAGGTGGTTTGCTTTCCTTGGAACATTGAGGCAAGCTGGGGTAAGAAAGGGTGAATGGTGGCAGTACACTGAGGCGGCACAGAAAATCCTTAGTTTTCAAATCGCAAGCTCTAGACCACGTGTATTGCCAGATTTTATATCAAGAAATCATTCTCCTACATCAGACCGGCTACAACTTTGGAGGATCTTTCTTTGCTCTGCAGCACTGAAAATGGTGTCCCTTCCTAGGATCGTAGGGAGGACTCCCTTAATAAACCAGTGGGGTATTATTAAGATGAGTCACACATATACTTTTGAACCTATTTTGGGGGGGTGGGGGGGAAAGGCAAGGAAAAAAAAAGGCAAGAGAAAGCAAACAGCTACTCTCAAAAGGAAAAAACCTCATCAGTTTTTACAGACAGGTGAGATATTCCAAGTTTTCTCCACCACACCATGTTCTACTTAGCTTTGTGCTGACAAACATAAAATAAACAGCAGCTTGCTGCTGAACTCACAGAGCCTGACCCTGCTGAAAAAAAAACGTGCGCCAGAATTTCCTCATCCCCGTTGTAAACTCTTCCCTTTTCCTCCTGACATGTAGCATTTCTGGGGAAAAACTTGGAATTGATCACTCTAGCTAAACAGAAAGCCTTCGCTAAACACATTTTCCTTTTCCTTTATTTGCAAAACTACCAGCAGTCTTACAAGTAAATAAATAACTCTTCCTGACGCATGAACAGCAAACCCAAACACCATTATTTCATAATGACATTGGAAGTACACATGAAAGTTACCTCATATGCAAACTATGTTTTTAAACAAGCTGCGCTATCTACAAATTCTTCATAAAATTGCAGAGTTAGGCCCTTTGTCAGTACACAAAAAATATGCCATTATCTTCAACTGCCCTAGTTAACTCTAAGCACATTCAAAGATAGAGGTCAAAGTCTCTAATATATTTAGTGTACAACCCAATAGATTTGTATAGTCGCAAACAAAAAAAAAAATTCTTATATATTCATATTAAGTGTCACATGGCGACATAGGAATATAAAAATTAATAGGAAAGGCAAAATTTAGTTTAAGGGTTTACTTTTCCCCAAATCTACCAAGCTGATTTTCTAATTATTCTTCATTTCTTCTATTAATAAAATGAAAATATGTTGTAAACACTATCCTCACATGGTAAGCAGTGTGCTGTCTGTCAGCTTACTAGAAACATCTCACTTCATACCAGGTAAATTGCCCATGTTTTTGTTAGTCTCAAGACCATTTTCAGACTTACTTAAATACAAGGGGATTTTTTCACTATAACTTTTCAGAGTACTTAAAACACAGCCTTTTGTCTGCAGTTCCTACATCTTCTGATCTTTGTTACTTTTCCTCAGATAAGGTCTTTGTCAAGAGCTGACCAGTGGAATTGGGCGATGACAATTTTCTGAAAGTCATTGCGTAGGAGTTCAAGATGGAAGGAACGGGATCTGCTGTTGATGGATTCAATTCCATCTTTGCCCTAGCTTACATTTTTCTTATAGATATTGGTGTGATGAAGCTAAATAGAGACAACAAACCTATCAAGCATGGAAACTAGTTGAATCAAAACATACTGGAAGGCAAACAGTGATAACTCTTGCTACAATGAAGTAATCACTGCATTATATCCAGTACACTGATAAATATGTCTTTCCGCACAAGTTGTACTAAATTAATTTCTAACAATCCTAGACGATAGTTTGTGCACTACTATTTCTACCTGCCCACTTTAGGTTTGTAACAAGAAAAGAAAATAACATCCCTTCATGCATGCTTTGAGTATGTTGAAGGATAAGACAAGCAATGGCCAAGCCCATTTCATTGAGATGCAAAAGAGGAGATAAAGGAGGCTGGATAGGAAGAAAACACAGAGCAGGTTTGTGCTCAATAGTGTACTTTTTGTTTTACAAACTTGTAAAGCCCAGAGCACATATCCACCGACAAGAAAGGTGATCTAAGATGAGGATTGAAGGGAAGAATTAAGATGAAGCAAAGCCAAAAATAGATACATCATCTCTGGTGTTACACCTTTTCTCAAAGATTAATACAGCATTCTGTCTGTGAGTTCATATAATAGAAAAGCATCCCCAAAACACCAATGCTGAATGAGTCTACTTAGATCTCATTTTACAGTTAAGAAAAAAAGAGTTATTCTAGGCCATAGCTAATACTCTTTGGCTTCTTCAGATTTGTGAGACACAGCTGAGTTTGTTACTAACTCAAAGAATTAATAGCAATAAATGAGAAGATACAGATTTTAATTAAACATATATTAACAACTGCTGATAAGATTTTGATTCTTGATTCACATTGCCTTGATTCCATGCCAATCCCACCATTTCTGATGGGATTGCTGAAGAAGTTGGTTATCCAGGGCGAATTAAGAATGATGTGTCAGCCTTCTACATCACTCTAAGTCAGCATGCCTCTCCAAGGATTTAAAGGTGACATGGACTCTCCTCTCTATAGCTTTTGCTGAATACTGAGAACTGAGGTAACAGGCGAAGCAAACTGAAGACTGGTCTTCAGGAAGTCTTAGAAGATTGCAGCTGATTAAGGGAAAGAATAAACACCTAAGTGGCAAAACCAAGCTGAAAGAAGGGAACTTGGAGAAGGTATTTAAAGAAAGAGTGAAGGCCTCTGACTTGGGAGTATAAAATTACTGCAGGTTTAGGATGCACCTTTAAAAATACAGAGTTACACTCAAGACAAGACAAAAAATATTGTGATCTTCATTTTTTCCCTGTTTAAAGCTCTAGAACATGATGAAAAGAAATCCCCAGCATCTGGGGCAGACGTGAAGAAAGGAAAGTAATGGTAGGCATACCTGTGCATGGGTGCTTTCTATAATGTTCTGATGTGCTTCATACTTCCTTTCATTAACCTCTGTTTTCACAAGGTGGATGTCAAAACATTTTGAAGCCTTGCTTGACAGATTGTATTCTAAGTCACAGGTCTTCCTCTTGAAGCAGTAACAGTGATCTTCTGGAGAGCCCTGAATCTTGAATCCTTGATCAACCTCCTGCTGCAAGACTTGAGAGAGAAAAAATGTTCTAATTCTTAACTCAATTTTTTAAAAGTTACCATCAAAATAATTTAAGAAAAGATTACGCTGGAAGAGAACATAGCATGCATGAGGATGGCAATAGAGATCTTAGTATGCTTGCAGCAACACAGACCCTTCTATGAACCTGTGAAAACTTCTAACACACTCTGATAAAACAAATTCTTGATTGGAATTTAATTAATTGGTCTGGGTCAGGGTAACATAATGGAAAACATGTTAAGTGATGGAGAAAAGTTACAAGACAATAATGCTGTAAAAGAGTAGACTTGAAAGAGACACATTATTATGGATACAAGAAAAGACCTGTGTCATTCTAAGTGCTAAACTCAAAGATTTGTTCTTTTTATGGAACAGGGCATTAATAATCTGTGACCAAGTGTGGTGCTGGCATATCAACCTGAGTTTACTTATAAAACACTAGGGAATGGTATCAACAAACCACTTTGATTAACAGGGAAATTGCCATGAGGACTGATTAAGAACTAAATTGATTTAACTCATACTAACCAGTAATCAAAAGGGGTTGTCTTCAAATACATAAATAACCCCAAAGATATCCCAGAAGGAGCAACTTTCTTTACTGGATTGAAGGCTAATAGCTTTATAACCTCTCTAAATAATTTAACTGCTCATCTAAGCACTATGAGCACCATACTGTGGAAAGGGTGGCAGAAAGAAGTACTAAATTACTTTCTTAGCTCTGATGCACAACCACTTTGAACCTCAGAGAAAACATTTGATTTTCCTTTGTTCTTCATATGAAACCCAGAAAAGATCTATTTGTAAAAAACCTCATGAAATGCATGGTTTTGCTGTTAAATTATTATTGCATTATTAAGCTTATTCTGCAGTAGTCATTTTATTCTCTGCATTTAAACAGAATTTCACACCATGTGTTTTATTTTGTTTGGCCAAACTCCAGGCTTTTTGCTCCTCTAGTAGAGCCTAAAGAGTTGCCTGCAGATTGTAGAAGGAGTTACATATGTTTAAGTGAACTAAACAGTACATTGAACAGGAAAAGGCATTTAGGGTTATTGACAAGTAACGTCTTTGAAGTTCTGTCTATTTTACATATTTATTACAGCAGTAACACACTCACTTAACTATTGCTTATCCTACCACAAGATTCTGAGGAGTGCCAAAACCGGTGATGTCTCTAACTCCTTTAACTTATTTTATTACTGAAACTAACCTTTCTCCTTCTTTTAGGAAATAACGTACTGCTGATCATTCCAGCTGTGTGCCCTTCTCTTCATTTTGGGTTTCTAGTCTCACCTGTCTCAAGAAGCTCAGTGGATGCTTTCTCCCTCAGAGTAAGTAGAGCATACTCCTGAAATATCTTGTGTAGTTTCTGGAAAGAGCTCAGCCATTTGCTCTTAGCTTGCTGCATGTGTGCAGGATCACTGCTGAAAATATCCCTGTAAAATGTGCTATGAAGATGAGTAAAAGACAAGCTGTGAGAACATACTGGAAAATTAAGAAGCTGCTCTAATCATAAAACATGATTAAAGAATACCATTACTTCAGGTAGGTGCAGCTCTAGCCTACCAAATTGCTGCACAGTTTGGCAGATGGACAGATACAGATTTGAGCTTATTACCTCTGTTTTAATAAGTATATATCTCAACTGGGCCTCAGTTACACCATCTCTAAGATGGGGATAAAATCTCATATGCCTATTTGATGACAGTGTTATTAGCACCATTAATAAAGATTTGGGGAAAATTTTCCTTCAAATGATACCTTCCAATGCTGCACTTCGTACGATAATGAGAAAAGCACTGCTGCTCATTTAAATAAAGATACTATTCATTTGGGGGATATAATGTTGAAGGAAACTCTTCAGACTTAGTATTTCTTTCATGCAAGTGCTTAGCAATAAAACTTCCAGTGATTAAAGAAGTGAACCACTTTCAGACTAATGAAGAATAAATTTATCTCCTTAATTGATTGGAAGGAAAACCACATTTATTCCTTTACCAAACAACTTCTGAACAGAAGGAACTCAGCACTAACCTGGTAGGCTGCAGTTTGTAAATACTTGAAACAAAATTTTCATCCTGTCTGTACCACTGGCTAAGAAGCTGCAGTTCTTTGTCACATTCAATGGCAGGTTTATGCTTGAGGAATGAAGATGACACATTAAACAGATCCTGCTCATCTGAAATGTTTGAGTCTGATTCTCTGTTAGAGTGAATTCCAGTTATATTTTCTTTTGATGATTTGCCAGTTCCCAAAAAGTGTTGAGTAACACCTGCCTGATTATCATCCGTCTGCACTGCTTTTTGAGTCAGAACTGTCTCTTTTGATTCCCCATGAGATGCAACACCTAACATTTTCTGCTTTTGCATTATTTCAGTTAGTTTCATTCTTCCAATTATACCTTTAATTAATTCTAAGTCTTTCTTTCATAATATTCCTGGGATGACAGGATCATCAGGCTTTTGCCCAACAAAAACCTGAAAGCAATGAAAAAAGGAATACATACGCAAAGGAGACAAATACAACCCTGATTTACATACAGCACAAAAGCCAACCTAACAGGTTCCTTATAGTGTGTATCAGTCAAGAACTTGCTTCACTATCCCTTCTTCTTTTGCATTCTAGGTTTACAATATGCCCTTTCTTTATATAATAAAACCAGCAATACACTTATTGTACCCTAAAAATATAAATTCAATTGAATTCCAAAATTAAATAAAAAGATCCCAAAAACCTTACCACAAATGTTTGGTGTCTCATCTCTTGACACTTCTTCGGAATTTCCAGATGTAGTAAAACATTGTGGTGATCACTTCTGACACTACCTGGAAGCCCCCACCTCAGGTCCATCAGCTGGAGTTACAATCTCTTTCTTAACAGTAATTGTATAATTGAGGATAGGTTTCTTCCATTAATGCATTTCTTTCTGCCTCTGATTGTAGCACAAATAAGCATAATGAGATCGGGTTGTTGTAATAAAAAATCAGTTTTGATTATTTTGCTGCATTGATGCCAACAAAAGCTTTGAATGAGTCAGAGGATAAATATTTCTCAAATAAGACAGATATTCTTACAGGAGATATACTTCATACATTCATAACTTAAGTGATATGATGTAATGATGCACCTTACCAAGATTGTGCATATATGCACAAGCATGGCAAATCACATTTTAACCATTCTACTCACAAGACACACACTTTAATTGGAGATTTAAATACTGATGAGCCAAATTTGCATGTGCAAAATGTACATATAAACCCAAATCTTGTGCACTACCCTTCCTTCCAGCAGATAAAATTCTGAGCTTGCAACGCTCAAAATATTAAACTACTCAGAATCTGGCAGGAAACATGAAGCTAGATTTTAGAGTTGCCTCCATCTCTTCACATAATGGAAATTGCATTTGCTTGGTATACGAGAATCTCACAGCTTCAAATCAAAACTTCCAGATTTGCTCCTGTGTATAACTTTCTTCTGGTGACATTCTTTCCTCCCCTCAATGGTTTATCATTAACACCTTCAAAAATATTTTATCATCTTTTAAAATACCTTAGAGATGTTTTAACATGCAGAGAAACAACGTATGTTTATCAACTGTATTTTTTAGAAGAGTAACCAACCATGTTCTTAAGGCTCCAGACCTCAAGGTGTTCCTCCCTCCTTCTTTCACTTCTTCAATACTTCTGTCATTTTCTCTCCCTGAACATATATCTAAGGAAGTTCAGTATTTGCTTTTCATATTTAGCATGAGTCTCCTCATAGAATACCTTTCTTCCCCATTTTCTGATCCTGCAAGACACTGACCACCCCTGCTGCCTTTGAGTTCACTGATACAGCATCTAACAGAGTAGGGCTTGTCTGTGAAACAAAGATGACTGTCATGATCACAAAGAGATTCTGCCCAATCTTTACCAGTCAGGGGTTGTAGTAAAGGCCTCAAGTCTATACATTTAGAACAGGAGAAAATAAATCAGAAGGGAGACATATTGTAGCATTATATTATATGCAATGTGACACAGATTATCTTAATTAGTTCTAGGTGTGAGGCATCAGTACCAGTCAGTAGTTCATATTAATTTTCTTCTTCCTCCCCCACCCAATATACTTTTCTATATAAAAGCTATGAAGGAAATACGCAATGATGCTGAGTACCATTTTTTGCCCATGCTGGGAAGAAAACCAGGAGAGGGATATTATCTGTAGGTATGCACCATGAAAAGAGTTAGAGAACTCTCATTATGCCATGAAATTAGGAAAGACAAGGTAACTGCTCTTGAACTCATCTGACTGAACAGTTACTTGACACATACACACACTAGCCTATAAGCTAATAAATCTGCTTGCACTCAGAGCATTTTAAACATCACAATAAGCAAGTTAACAAAGAAAGGAATATACAAAAATAGTGGATTCACATTTATATAAGCTACTACAATTATCTTGTAGAACTTCACCTTTTTAACTCTTTCAGACTGACTGTAATGCCTGTTAACCAAGTCCAGGTAGCCTTCGTTGACAGCATACATGTGGGTTTCTTTCGTCCCAGAGAAGTAAGCAGTAGATCTCCTCTCCTTCCATCAAATGAAAAGGGATGGATCTAGACCTCATTAACAATACGTTAGAATCTGCACTGAGTTCTGTAACACAAATTTATTGAAAGCAATGCTTAATCACATGGACTGTAGCTATAGTCAACCTAAAATTATCCATAAGCATTTGTATGTCACAGATCCACCGCATGGAGACAGACTTTGAAACAAGCACTAAAGCCACTCAGATCCAGTCCATTTTATTAAAGCAAATTAATTTGCCTCTATACATGGTCAACCTGTTTCAAATGTCCACTTTGTTCCAGGGACAGTTCTGTTACTTTATTTACTTCTACAAACTGAAAATTTTCTTCCCTTTTCAGATTTAGGAGCATACTAAAACTCAGGTTTTTGTACTGCTTTTCTATTAACAGGGACACTAGGAAGCAAAGCACTAAACATCTGCTTGGACACTACAAGAGGAAAAAAAGCCCAGAAACAAAACCCAAAAAACATGTAGTCACAGAAAAAAAATCTTCCTGTGCATTCTTTTTCATATAACAATCACATAGGCAGCTTTTTGGCACATCCTTACTTCTGAGTAAGATTGATTTCCTTCCTTTGAGTGGATTTGTAACTTCAGCACTATTTTAATCTAGGAAATAAATTTCTATACTACTTCCTGTACTTTTATCATCTAAAGGCATATGGTATGAAGGGAAAAAAAAAATCATGATCATGCTGTATGCCAGTTAACTAAAACCTGGTAATATTCTAGTGCTGATCTTCAGAGAAAAATATAAAACTGATAATGCTGTGCAAATTTGTTAACCATCCATAGAAGCTGTGGTCTTTGTATTAATGGCCTGCTACATTTTCCCTGTACTATTATAAAATCTCTCTTCAAGGTCAACTGAACTATAGTTTTCCCTATAAGTAGAGATCAAATGGTTCCCTACGGTGGAGACAGCAGCTCTTTAGATAGTAATGCTTTCTTCACGTTTGTTTTTCCTGCAGGAAATCATAAGATGCATTACTGACAGACACACTTACTTGATTTAAAGTAAGATCCTGCTCTGAAGAGTGACTCCATAAAAGACTATGTTTATCGCCTCTCAGTGACACTATAACAGATAATTGTTTGAGAAGGAAAAGATTATCTTTTCTGGAATGATATCTTCCAAACTCCTCCTAGACTGACTTTTCCCTTTCACTGATCATTACCAGCAATAAAGATACTGTAGAAGAAATTATGCCCTCAGAGACACCCACACAACCCCATTCCTCTGAGCAGGATACGCTAGGTACACACTGCTGATTAATCGCAGCTGTCACCCCTCCACCCAACATACTTAAAGGCAGTCTGCATTATTCCCTGGTATTTGATAAATTACAGTGTAACGGAGCATCTTTGGTCTTGGTACTAACAGCACTGAACGAACTTGTCTTTAACATTATGCAAATACAACTAAAGACTTCTTTGAAGTTTCATCAAATAAAGTAGAAAATACCAATGTGATAGTGACAGCTCCTGTCACTAGTGTGCCCCTGCCACACTTTTTTTTTTTTTTTGGTATTCTTCAAATACCTGTATCAACAACACAAAGAGCTGGACAGATTTTGGAGAAAAGGTCACTGTGTTTCAGAGATACCAAATCATTTTATAACAAAAACTGCATACATCCTATGCTAATAGCCCCTGTAAGGCGAGGCTGGAAAGTGCACTGCCCAGTGATGTGCTCCAGGGCACCACAAGGACTGACAGAAGGAAAAAAAAAGAGGGGGGGGCGGGGGGGAAGAGAGAGAGACTCCCTGCCTCCTTAACAGCAAGCAAACAAACCACAAAAAGATAGCCTGCTGAGAAAAGTTTTGAAATTTAAAAAAAAAATGCATAGCTTAAAATTAATTAACTTTCAAAGGCATTAGGAATATTAACCAATTCAAATATGTACTAAAAGACCCAAGAGAAAAAATATTTGAAGTTAAATTTCAGTTCAAAAAACTAAACTTCATTTAAGCATTGGTATTGCCACCTCAATTTTCTGCACCAAATTTGTCCCAAGGAAAGATTCTCAGAGACAAATTTGAAAAAGGGAAAAAAGTAAGCTATGCTTGATCAGATGAGATTTCCAAGTGGTTACTGCAACAACACTATAGATAAAAATTTTTTTAAAAGCCCTTTCAACTAGTGCTTCAGGAAGGCAATTAGTATCCATGCAGTATGGAAAATTTTGTAAACTGACAAATTCCTTTTTAGTCATCCTGTATTTTGGACACTTGCTACTTTCACTTTACTGATACTTGTATTGACACTTGACTCCCCAGGCCATTCAAAGCTTTACTGCAAAACCCATGAATTTAAATAGGTGGTGTAGCCCTACAATCAAGAGACTCTTGCCCTATTGAAATAAAGCATAAACCACCGTTCTTCCACTGCCGGTGGGTTTTTACTTAAAAAAAGGTGGTGGTCTATTTTTCAACAGGGTTTAGAATTCCCTCAGAAGTCGTGATCTCTATTTACAGTTGTGCCTTTCTTGATAAGAATCATTACATTTTCCCTCCCCTCAGTTGTCAGTGCTCAGGCCTCTCCATAATATCAAGTATCTAGATTGTTGAAATGACCCTGTTCCAACCATCACGTCATACGAGAAAATGGTTTAACGATACAAATTACCTTTCAAAATCTACACAGAAGCAAAGAACCGATACAAAAATTCCCAATGCAAACTATTTCCCTTGAAAGTAGACTTCCAAACAAACACGTGTTTACTAACAGAACCAGAGGAGATTGCTTGGAGATCTTCACAAGAGCGTGTGATTTATAGGCAGACTAGGAGCTGAAAAATCAGGTGTTTCACAAGGTTAACAACTTTGCCGTTACACACAGCAACACTGTAAAAGCAAGAGATGGGGTTCTTATTTGTCCTTCCACCACCCTCCCTAAGTAATCTGTTCAGATAAATTGTCATGGCAACTTGATTTATACACCAAGGATACTAGCAAAGACACCTCAATTCCCCTTGGAGATGTGAATAGAAAAGGTCCTGCCCATTCTGATGCTGGCAGAGACTAAAGCTAAATGCCCTTCCCTGTTACAGGCTCACCGTGTACTCCCAGAGCAACCTCTCCCCGCAGTGTTACTCCCTGCCAGACACTCTTGCTCAGATTGCAGCCATCAGCCTTCAGTTTATGTCAAAGGCAAGATTGCATCATTTGGAAAAAAAGTCCTACCTTGTGTACTTTACCAGCTTTCACTAAATGCGAGTTGAGTTCAAAAACAAATCACAACTTTCTGAAATTAAGAATTCTTTAAGGATTAATAGTATTTTCCTTATTGAGGAAGCACATACAGTTACCGATTGTAAATCGAGTGTTTCAGTAAAAACTACAGCTTCTTTTTGGGTGACAGCAGTACAGACTGTATTTCTGTCAGATCTCTTCACAGTCTCTTCAGAAGAGTGAAAACCACAGAACAAATTCAATTTTTTTTCCTTCACCTGCAATCACAACATTTCATGTAACTTTTTTTTCTTTTTATATGTATATATATATGAAGACAAGCAGTAATTTTGCAATATATTCAGTGTATCCTCCTTTGGTAAAACAGAAATAATTTAAGAGGATTTAAGAGAATTATATTCATGTATGTTGCACATAAGTTCTCTTGACACAGACAGTAGCATAAACACTTCCACTCCATCAACTGAAGTCCTAATACGACAGTCACACAAACTATCCTTTATTGCCTACAAATGCTCTTAGCACCACTGATCAGAGCACCCAGCCTGCGCCTCTAACATCCCTCTCACCAAATCCTGTACCTAGCGTGTGCAGCGGAGTGCACTCTTTCAAAGGGACACTGGACTTGCTGTGTGTACTGAACATGATGGATATTCTCCTATGACTTTCAGTGGGATGACTGACCCTCACATTAATGACAAACACAGCTACCCTGAAGAACATGTAAACATATACCGAAAGAGGGAAGATATAATTCTTCCACGAATTTTTAAGAATGCTTTCTTTGTAATAGAAAATCCTTTGCAAATTCAAACTTGGCCCTAGAAGTGCAGTAGGCAATACACAATTTAAAAAAAATGAACACATACCACAGCAGATAAATAGGCATTTATTAAAGTTCATCTCAAAAGAAACAAAAATAATAAAGGACATTAAGGCATCTTGTATTCAGTAACCGTTCATATAGTAAAGATGACTTCTCTTTCTGATACAAGAGAGCAGATTAGGAAAAGAAAAAATTTCTCCCAACACATTTGGCAGAATGCTGACTTCTTCCCACTGTCCCACCACTCAGTCAGCAAACCCCTCCATGGAATGCCCATTTCTCCAATGGAAGAGCTACAAAATCTCAACACTCATTGAGACACGTGCAAGAAAGCACTTTTCCCGCCCCTCAGGCATCCAAGCTTCTGCAAAGATGCATGCTGGAGAAAGACTAAGAGATGGATACCCCAGAGAATAAAGACGTACTCCTGCTGTAACCACTCATTTTTGAGCAGACTAGAAATGTTTGGCCTTGCTTTCGCTAGTATTTACTATTTCAGCCAGTAACTAGTGAAAACGGGACCACAAGCTCTAGTCTGTATTGCAATGTAACAATTTTTATGTTCTCCTTCTACATTCATATTAGATAAACAAATGACAAAGGTCTTGTTTCCATGGAATAATTTATTTTGAATTATGCTGTCAAGTGACCAATCACTGTTATAGTGCTTTTTTCTTCAATTGGAGTAAGAACATCAGGAAATGTTTACAGTATCATTAGGTTCACTATAACAGGATTTTACTACAGAGTGAAATATAAATTAATAAACACTGCATATAGCACTATTCACTTCACCACATTGGCTCTCTATATCCTTTGTCACATTCTAACCTTCATTTAAGGCAAGTTTGTTTTTTTTTCCAAAGAAGACCACATAGTCTCTAGATAAACTTGTGTGACTAGGTTTGCAAGTTAGGAAATTGAGCTTTATAAAATGTTTACTTCAACAAATACGAAAGTTATTAAGAGAAAGATGGTGACCCAAAATTGCACTGTATTAAAAGGTGGAGTTTCCTTGTACCAAAGTCCTTTATTCATCATCTTTAGAACCAGTTTTGCTTAACTATAAAAGAGACACAAAAAGAAAGTATTCAAAGTTTAGACTGCCATTCCATTTATTAGGAAACAACATTATCTCCATCTTACATAGAACATGTGTATATTTAATTAATAATACAGACTGATTGTGCTACTGTACCAAGAGACTGAAAACCATAAAAAATTATTTCTTAAGCTTAAACAATAAATACACTTATTTCCTGAACATGAAAGTCAATTTTAAAAAAACAACAACACAAAACCCCAGAAAAACCTCAGGGTACTGTTTCTATTTAATTTGAAGACTCCGTCACCAGTTCTCCAAAATAAAAAAGATGAAATAATGGAAAAAGTATTTCCACACATCTCGGAGAGAATTCCCATATAGGAATTTACACAATATAAAATGAGACATTAACTTACTATTTCTCTCTTTTTTAAAGCTTTCATGAAATCTATCTAGAATCCAAGACATCCACTACAAATACCCACTTTTAATTCAGAAGGACTCTGCCCAAAACCACCATCATCATTTACCTGCTCTTATTTAACAGTTGGAACCGGTGTTATGTCTTACACCGAGAATTTCTTATAGTTGTGTAAAATAAAATAGTTTGCTTTCAAAACTGTCAAGCAGCTATACTGATTTCCACTGAACCAGGAAAGACAAGAGGGTTGAAGAAATCAATGCTGAGGGAGCAAGTAGAAAAGAATTATTCACTGTAGGAGTTGCGGCAGAGAATGCTCAGGCTTGTAGGAGACAGCAAGGTGCTCCCACTTGGGACAGCTCCCTTTTTCTGCTTACTTATCCATTGCCCTCCAGAACCTGGCAGCACCGCTAACTTTATTTTACATCTTGTTGCCATATGAAGACAGAATATTTGCAGTGCATTTGGCTAGCAAAGCTCTCTCATCATAAAATTAAAATTCAATTGCTCAATAAATAAAAAAGAAATACTAAACCCACAAAGTTCAAAGAGGAATCAAAGTCCTTCTGACTCTAATATTCAGAAGAACTAAGCACTTTAAAGCATTTGAGAAACATGTAAATTAGAATCCAACAGAGCAGCAGTTCTTACTATTTCTTGCAAATCTTTTTAATGTTAGAAGAAGATAACTTGAAAATACTTACATGCTGGACACATAGAAATGAATCAGACACCACAGTCAAATCCAAACAAAGTTAGGAAGAAAAGCAAGAAAAAAAATCATATTAGTTTTCTTCAGATATAAATACAAATTGGTTTCAATGTACATATGCAGTATTTTCATAATACTGCATATAATACAGTCATGTTACCTTAATTACGTCCACCCAGTTCCATCCTCGCGGAAGCTCCCCTTTGTTATCTGCAGAATAAGAAGGTTTTCTTTTCAACACCCAAGCTAAAGGGAATCTTTATCTTCTTTAAAATCAACACACAAAATTCTAAAGATCCAAAAACTTTAATTTCTCCACTACAAAGCCATGAGGACAAAAATAGATATTAATGTCTTAAACACATCTTGCTCTTCAAAGTAATTCTGTTTAAATAAAAACACTTCAGTCCATCTCACATTTAATTTAGAAGGCAACTCCAACATGAGCTGGGCTGACCAGCAATGATGCATTTTGTCAAAGAACAGAATTTTACGCAGCTTTTCCTTTATACGGCCAACATTTAATATGCCAGTTATACAATAGGTTAGGTAAACTATACGCAGAAATTGCTATCACAGGGTACAACTTATTGCTGCAATAGGATAGCATTATCCAGGTGGAACACATAAAAGTAATCAGCAGGATTAGTTGAAATATTGAATGCTTTTCAATCAAAACCCTACCATTTCATTGAAAGCATAAAGTATCTGCAGAAGCACCTCTATTTTGAGGATACAAACTAAATTAAATGTTTTATTTTGGGTTCCAAAACAAATACTTTCATTCAGAAATTACATTTTTAATAACGTGAATTATTTATGAGGGCCCATCAGCAAACCACATCTTCTGTTGAAAGTGAATTTTTAGAAGTTCCAAATGCTCTCCTCCCACAAATATTTTTTGAAAATTTCACTTTTGTCACAAATTGAAATAAAAAAGTAAAACAATCTTGACATCTTGAAATCCCTACTCTAAAGAAAGTTGCTTTGACCAGAACTAACATCTCAGGCAAGAATAATTCATCTAAAACAAGCAAAACAGAGACCACAGACTTGAAGTAGTTAATCTTATAAACAAATGACTACTGATTCTGACTCCAGCAAGATGCCACTGCTATAAAGTTTGGATTCTCATATTGTTCAAACAAAACAATATTATAGTGAACAAACCTGTTTTATCGGCTAGTTTCCGTTTCTGGGTTTTGGATAACTGCTCCTTTTTATCTTTTTTCTTACTTGCTGGCACATGAGGAGTTCCAATTGCAATACTATTGCTTACTGAAGTCTGAGAAGGATAAAAATGGTTGTTAGTATTTTGCATGTTAGCTCCACAGATACCTCTGTGTGTGATTACTGAACCTGACATACTGAAATATCTTGACTGTCAGAAAGAAGCAATGCTGTCAGCAGTCTGCAGCTTTTAATCAACATATAATCATGATTGTAGTTTTAAGAACCATGTGCTGGGGATTGGAGTTATTCCCTTTCAGAGTTGCAAAGGGCACCTCTTACACTTTTTAAATTAAATCATAGAGTGTGATTTGCCTGAAGGGATTCAGACTTCCCGAACATAGAAACCATTCCTTCTTCCTCAAAGCAAATCTGCAGCACCACAATGGCCAATAACGTCCTTACACAACACAGAAGCCACAAATAGACCCAGCCTGACTCATTCAAGACCCTGGAGGTGCACTTGTGCAATCCATTGCATCCCAGGAAGATTGCAGTAATTAGCCCCCACCCACAGAGCAGACGCCTTTAGTCTCCGTTTCAGCTCTCCAGTTTTGCTTCTGCTCCAAGTCTCCATTTTTATGTTACTCTGTGGGACAGAACTGCAGCCCGCAAATATTTTGGTGTAACAGCAAAATAACAATTAAATATAACAATTAAGACCACAGAGCATTGTGACACCATACTCTGTGTGTCACTGTTTAGCCACTAACATGTGTATACCCAATATACTGATTAACAACTTAAAGACAGAGCTATGAAGTATTTAGAGTTGTAATTACCATTTTTTGCAGTTTTAAAAGCAAGAGATTAAAATCTGGATTTATCTACTTACCACAGTGTTAACAGGCTGATTTTCCATGAACAACTCTTTATTATCTTTGGCATATTCAAAAAGTGTGTATGTCATAGCAGTTCCAAGATTTGCTTCAACTTCTACCATTAACTTATCCAATATATTTTGTTTAATAGCTGAAGATCTAAAAGAAACCATAAAACTCAACTATAATCTAGACAGATGAAGAAAAGCTTGTCAACCAAAAAGCCCCCACATATAAGGCGAAGAAGTGAAGCTGTCATAAATACTTACATTGTGTTGTTGAAGAAAGCATCCATCGATATGACTGGTGCTGTTTGTGGATATGTTTTCGGCCAAGAAATTTCTATTAGAAAGGCTTTGGGATCTCCACTTTCACCTATCTGAAAGGAAAAAAAAAAATTTATAAATCAACAGTTTCCAGTCACTTATTAAGGATTACAATGCCAATATGCAAGTCTTTCACTTCTTTAAGACTACCCAAATTCCTTAAGATAACAACTATTTTCATAAAGTTATCAGTTAGAAAATAAAGCTGCTATCTAGAAAAAGTATTAAGTTTATGACACCAATATTAACCTCTATCCTGCAGTTTTCATCCTAGGAAAAGCAGCAGAAGCATTCAAAGCTCTCTCTATGTTGTTTTTTTTTTTTTAATCGCTGGGTTTTAAAAGCTACTTTGTAGCATCTGCAAACCAAATACTGTACAATCATGTATGAGAACAAAAAAGAAGCCTTCTTTTTTCCCCCCACGCATCCAAGCTCAGAGCAATATGAAAACAAACCACAAGACAGCGTTGAAATAAAGACGACAATAAACTAGTGTCCTAAGATAGCAAAAATAATAGATAAGAATTTCAATATTTACGTCTCACCCATACAGATATTTTATTTCACTATAAGAAGGAATGAGTATTAAAAGATTTAACAAGTCAGTAGAATGAGACTGGATAAAAAAGGCGTAACATTAGAAAAAGGCACACTTTAATATAAATAATCATGCACATCGAACCAATTTAGTGAACCCAAATTAAATATACAATCCTTACAACTATGTTAAATTAAATTAAAAAAAAAACTTTTTTTTAAATTTAAAACTAGTACAGGTGCTAGTACAAAGGCATACTATACAAACAGTAATAACTGTTTCACACAAGGATTTGGAAGACTAGTGCAACGAAGTTGACTAAATCCGAAAATTCTCCCTTATTTCCCTCATTTTAGAATAGGCAAAATCTGGCTTCATCAAATTATGTGGAATGAAGTGTAGCCAGAAATCAAGGTAAGGCTACTGTACTCCAAAATTTAAAAAAAAAAAAGAAAGAAAAGAAAAAAGTTGGTGCTTTTTTATTTACAGTGTCTGTTTCAGCAGAGTGGACTAACTGACATTCAGAACCATCTGTTTTAGAGGAGAAATAAAGACTAAATAAATAAATCAATCAGGAATCTGCAACATTTATCAAGACATCATCTACAGTGTTGCAGTCCACTTCCCACCGCTGCCAAGAAGAGAACTGCTGGTACGGTTTACAGAGTTGTTCTCTCAGGAAAGCACTGTCTGCACACTGAGCAAATCCATACAGAAAGCTGTATGACCATGCTCCTCCTTGCCAGTGCAACCTAAAAATTGGGTAGCCTTACTTGATTACCATACAGCTGTGTTTTGTACGTGAGACATGTGCGAGACAAATGAGGCTCAGAAAAATGGCATACTAATTCTTTCGACCTTCTCATGCACTTACTTGCAATATGCCTTCTCATAATACAAATTCTTCTTCAAGGGAAAGATGCATGATTGCCTTTGTCTGACACTAAGTTTTACAGTATTTAAAATGAGTTCTAACTTTCGACAATTATTTTTTGTCTAATAAAAATTAGCAACGACCAAAGCTAGTAAAATGTAGAATGATACATTGTAGACTTGTAGCCATCTCACATTTGCTCTTTTGAGGAAATTAAATTTACTAATAACAGTCTTATCAGTGAAGGAAGGCTGCACTTACATGGATGGGATTCAAGTGCCATTAATTAAATAGACTTACCTCATTGCAATTACTGATGTTATTCTGAAGTTACTTGAGAAGTCATGAAAAGATTATTTTAGATGCCTCCTCCCCACTACAGGGATATGACATTTTCAGAAGTCTCCCTTCTGTCCCATGGGTGCCTAAGATTTCATCAGTAAAGTTCTCTGGCCGTCCAAAGATCTGCCTCAGTCCATGACTAGAAGAACTTCCGGGTCTTTAAATACGAGAAATCTGGCAAGAATTTCATGCCAGAATCTAATTGCGTATCTCAAGCTCAACACTCCCTGTATGTCTCTCCTGAGCAGATCGTATCAGCACACATGCCCAAAGCATTTTGT
Source organism: Fulmarus glacialis (assembly GCF_000690835.1). Classification (NCBI taxonomy): domain Eukaryota; kingdom Metazoa; phylum Chordata; class Aves; order Procellariiformes; family Procellariidae; genus Fulmarus; species Fulmarus glacialis. The sequence goes on from NW_009187769.1 coordinate 25,778, forward strand.
GGATTTTCTCTTTAGTAGGTAGACAAGGCATGTCAACTACCTCTGGACAAGACACTAGAACCTTGTAACTGAGCAATAGGGAAGGTTGAGAGCTTTACATATAAATGTCTCTATAAGTGACATTTCTGACCAGCTAGTTTAAGTATTACTCAGCACGCTGCCTCCTTCCGCCAGTTTGACAGTTCTAGCTATGCAGTACGTAAAGGTGTAAGCAGGATGCCTAGCTAAGGCAGCAGGTTCCTAAATATTACGCATTCTGCTATCAAGCATCATCGTACCAAAGATCCTGAAACAACAGCCTGCGGATCTAGCCTTTACTGCCCATCGAATACCCATTTGTTTTAGAAAAAAAACTGGTATGTCAACTACAACGCAGCAGAGCAACTTCACGGCGAAACCTGCGCTGCAGCGACCCGCGGACCTTCACCTTGCCTTACCCTGTACTGGAAGGAAACCGGGCTAAGCTCCCTGAAGCACAGATCTCCCTCGTAGATAGAGCGCAGCGCTTCCAGCTCCATCTGCAGCACACAGCAGAGAAGGGGGTTACCGATTTCAGCCCGAACACGAAGCTCGCACCCAGCTGCGGTTGGTTTGCGAAGCTGTGCACGGCCCCTCCGGTTTCCCGCCATC
>NW_009187770.1:0-1394 GCF_000690835.1 Fulmarus glacialis
CAAACCCCTCTCCCAAAGCAAATGGTTTGTTTAGCAGCCAGGGAAGTCCGGGTCAGACAGAAGCAGCCTCACTCTCCGCAGGCTGTGCCGCTGCCCCGGCCCGAGGCGCAGCACGACGGCCCTGGCCGGCACGCAGGGAGCCCTCCTGGGCTGCCAAACCCCCTCCCCACCTGAGCCACCCCCTTGTGCCCTGCAAGCACCGGTGCGCTTGGGACACGCTCCCACGAGGCGACGTGCTCTCCCCAATCGACCCGCTCTCCCCGACCCGGCTCCCGCTCCGCATGGAGAATGTACATGGAAATCTGCAGCGGGTGGAAAACAAAGGGATCCTGCACTTGGAGCCATATGGATCGCACGTATATACAATACACAATAAACAACACATCTTTCAGTCTGGGTCTGTTTGAAACCTTCCGACATATGTTCTGCTAACAGTTTAACAAATTGATTGCTAATGTTATCCTGCTCTGAAATCTGGCATAATGTGCAGGAGGGGGAAAAAACCCAAAACAAAAGCATTCCTACCTCAACAGAAATTCACAAGAAAAGCTATTAGAAAAGGCTTCGGGATGCCTGACAGGAGAGAATTTCATGCCAATTTGTGTGCTCGTTGGAAAAATCATTTATTAAAAAGAAGATATACCTTCATGTTAGTGAGATGAGGGTGTAAAACTGAGCTGGGTCTCCCACTGCTTCAGCTCTATAACTCAAGTTATATTCATCAGAGGCATATATTTAAATCATAGCTTACTTTGCTTTGTGTTCTGAAATTTATTAGCCTACTACTTAAATGTTTTATTCATTAGGCCATGTAAATAATGCATGGTTGTTTCCATGGCAATTTAACCCCTTCTCTCCAGGACACACGCAGATTTCCCATCTCGTGTGCCTGCTTAATTGCCGCGATCCGATTTGCCGTTTTCTCCGCGTTGAGGCCATGGCCATTTTTCTCCTTTTTGTGGCAAATTCGTTAGGAGGAAACTTTTCCATTGACAAATAAGATGTGTTCAGGCATGAAGAGGGAGGGGAAGGAACCGTTTGCCAGGTCATTTAGCAGAGTTTGGGCATAGCTAATGTTTCCAGTTTCTGCTCTTCACGGGGTCGTGCTGCGGCAGCGGCGGGTCCTGGCCCGACCCGACGGGGCTCCTTCTCCTCTCGGGTCCCGGGGACACCCTGGGGACCATGGTCCTGCAGGGAGGAGGCATCGCGCCGCTCCGAGTGCACAGAGAGAGGCCAGCGCTGACGACGAGGCTCTTCGGCAGCACCCAGGACCCGGCTCGCTGTGGGGCACGGGGCTCTGGCCGAGGGGGCCATCAGCCCGGGCCCCCCTGGGGGGGTTTCTCCCCGGGCAAGGCCGGCGGCAGCACTCGGTCCTGCAGGCTACAGCGCTCAGG
>NW_009187770.1:1497-3863 GCF_000690835.1 Fulmarus glacialis
TCTGCCCATTAAATAGTCACGCTCTCTAATGCATGTTAAACAGTTGGCTAGGATGCAGGAGTCTAATTTATGTACTATTTAAAACTATTATACACACACCACTCCGAGAACGAGGCTCGCAGTCCCACCTTGTTCCCTCTTGTTTAGTAGCAGGTAATGCTTCCCAACACACACTTCTAAAAAACAAAAAGAGCCCCCAGATCCACTAAACAGGGAGGAAAGGCATAAACTGCCTTGTTTCTGTGTCCTTTGGCTTTCATTACCTGGCTCTAACCTATCCTCTAAAACCTCTTACACTAAACAGGACATCCTCTTTGGTTTACAATGATAAAAACTCCCTGCGGTTGTCTCTGGAGTGGTGCACTTGCAGTTGCACAGACCTCTTTATAGGCAGCAGTAACAGGCTGATTTAATTTATACTAGCAATACGCTTGGAGCCCGTTCTTCCCCTTCCCTCCGCCTTTTCCCAGCTGGGCTGCCCCCTGGTTTGACCCAGGAAGCCTCTCCTGGGACTGGGGATGCTGCATCCCTGCATCCGCTGCATCTGCTGCCTTCCTGCATCCCTGCCGCTCCCGCAGTGCTGCCGCACAGCTGGGCACCCGCCGCCACTCCCCAGGCAGCATCTCCAATCCACCAGCCTGCATTTAAGGAATAGGTGTCATCTGCCCGGCATCAGCCCGAGGAGCCCCCGGGGAGCAGCCTGCGTGGCTGCCCAGGCGCTCCTGCTGCCCAGCCTTTAGTCTGAGCCAGAACCTGCAGGTGACAAAATAAAGAGATTTGTGAGCATTTCAGGAACAGGAGTAGAATTTAAAATGATCTGCATGCGTTTGGCCGTAGTCTGAAACCAATTAGGTGCAACTCAGTAAAGACAAGCACAGAGTAGTTCTACATGGAAGAGGAAAAATCAAACACAAATGCAGAGTGTGGATTGCTGCTTGAGTCAGCAGAAGACGGGGAGGATCCAGGGTTTGCAATAACCACTGCATCTGTCAGCAATGTGACGCTCTGCTACAGATCCTGTGCTAGGGTGCAGGGAGAAGGTATCCCGCATTTCTAGCCTGAGAAAAAATTCAGCTTTACTCCTTACAGGGGAAGGCTCAGCTTTCCCTTTTAGAGGGAAACAGAAAATGGAAGAGAATCCAGAGGAGACGCAAAACCATCAGGTTTAGAAAATGCAATGCATGGTGGAAAACTGATGGGGCTGGAATTACTTAGTGTAGAGCAGAGAAGCTCTACACATTAAAGTCTGTGAGTACACAAAAGTTTGCGGCAAAAAAGATAGTGGTCCTTTTTTCTTGTATAACGGGAAGGACAGAAGTATTGTGCTGACATGGCAGGAAGGAAAATCCAGGTGGGATAAGCAGCAACTTCCAAACCATAAGCAAGTCATACTCTAGAGCAGGTAACAGGCTATGGACGGTCACTGGAGGCTTTTACAGACCGATTAGAGAAACATGCGCAAGGAATCATCCAGGACTATGTGATCCTGCCTCACTGCAGAGAGCTGGATCAGGTGATCTTTTGAGGTCAGTTCCACTCCTACGTGTCTATAATTCTTTGTATAAAAATGCTAATGAATGCCCCTAACTCAGGAAGACAGCTAGTTAATGTCCTGCATAAAGTAGAGGCCTTTCAGCCCAGCAGCTCAACCAGGCCTTCTTCAGACAGTCTTTGTTCCACAGGTCAGCAGCAGCAGACAAGCTACGGTTACTATTGCTGCTCAGCTGGAAGAACATCTGGAGGGAAGCCAGGACTCGATCTCCAATTTGATCGTTTGTGTTGCTCGTTCCAGCTGCCTGCCTGGTGACACAGCGGCACCTTCCTCTCAGAAATCTGGGGCCCAGAATCGCCCTTTGTGTTTCTGCCAAAATGCCACGTGAGCCCATAAAGCAAACTTCCCCGGAGCACGGGATAACTACGGGCAGCTTTGACATCCGCGTTTGAGCTACAGGCAGCGAATGGATTCAGTCCCATTATTTCAGATCTGATTAAGTTTATTTTTAAAATGTAACCATCCTACAAGAATCTTTTCCATGTAAAATACAGCCAGGAACCAGGTAGAGGTTAGGAGAGAGAAATCATTGAGCTCCACAGATCTGAATAGCTGAGATCAATCACCATGAGCCATGGAGATGAGATTTGGGACAACATCTCCGCACAGGCCTTCAGAGGCTTGTAGATCTGCCCAGCCGTGCTCTCGTCCGTGATGGATGGTAGGAGAGATCTGCTTTTCCTCAGAATTGGCTTTGACTTAATTCACTCTCGGCATGGAAGGAGGAAAACAAAGGATGAACAATCAGATTTCCCATTTAGCACCTGGCTCTTCCATCGCCGAGCAACTCCCGAGCACCGCGGCTCTGCCGTGG
>NW_009187771.1:0-31548 GCF_000690835.1 Fulmarus glacialis
AACCCCTTCTCTTTGCAGGGTTGCAAATAATACGCTCCCTGCCAAAAGAGTTTGGGAAGCCGGGACGTCCAGTTGCACTGATAAACCCAACAGACAAGCTAAGGTGTTTACATGCAGGTCACAGCGTATGCACGTTAACACTCACGCATAGGGCGTTCATTAGGAAATGCTAAAGCATTTCCCTTTGTATGTACTTTAGCACATACAAATGAAAATTACATTTATAAACTAAAAGTAAACTACAAATTAAGAGGAATATTGTGTTAGCCCCAGAGCGTATATTAAATATATTAAATCCCTCATAACCCAAGCATGGGGTAAACAAAGTCCAAAGAGAAGTTCGGCGCTTTGGTTCCCTGGTGTAAAATGACCTTGCTTCATTCAGATTCACTGAACACAGCCAGCCAGCCTCGTGCCACCTGGATTTTGAAGGATTATGTATCCAGATTCTCTCCTGTGAATGAGGAAATTCAGAAAGAAATGGAGAAATGGAGAAATATAGTTTACGAAACTAGGTAAAAACTCATTTCTGCAACTTTTGAACAGCCAGCTAGGTGCAGTAGACTAACAGCCATACCCGAGCTCAAAACTCATTTCATCTTTGCTCCGCCACACACCATCAGGGTAGAATCAGACAGACAACTTGCACTTACACATAAAAAGCGCTCCTTTCAAGGTTATCACTGTTTCTTAAGAAAATTACCTCTGTCCAGTCTGGAAAAGGAATCAAAGCTCTCTTCTTCCAGGCTGTAACGTTTTCAGTGTAAATTTGCAGTGGGTAGAGCGCAAATTGAAAGTCCGGGACTACAAACTTCTACTTCCAAAAGAATAGCACAGATATTTTCCCTATGGACAGTTTCACCCCTTGTTACTGCATCAGTTGATGCCTAGCAGGAGATGGGCTAGCACTAGGTGGTTTATTTCACCGAGTATATCAAACATGTATCACATACTAGTAACTTTTTCTCACGACATCAAAACCTGAGTGAGATTTGAACAAGCACTGGGAACAGCAAGAAACAAAACAGCTCCAGCCACATGTTTAGCATATAAACAATTTAAAGATGACATAGCCTTCTTCGTAAGAAAAACTAAGTTCCTCAAAAATAATTTGTTGCCACAGAGGCAGCATTAAACCAGCCTGAATGAGCTTGTCTGCTTTCAGTTTCAATACACACTGTAAGATTTTGATATACATTGTAAGATTACCTTCGGCCCTCAGTCAAAGAACTATAGGAAAGCCCTCGTGTTAGATAAAAACATATTTCAAGGAAGAGTCAAGCGCTACATTCTTTGGATTAGAGTGATAACCATAGCGAGTATCAGTACATAGCAGGCAGGCAAGAAATTCTACCTTCAGAGGAAGAGGACAGACACCTCTGAGCATTAGAGCCAAGAACAGGAGAGAGAAATCCCAGTAGCCTTGGACAATATAAGAGCTGGCGATAACCTGGAGGGATGACATTGTTAACACGATGTTCTCTATACATAAGAGGACGTGTATAACAAACAGCTGAGACCTGCTTTTTGTGAGAGTCTGTTTCACAATTTAGGTAAGAAGTAAAATAAGAAGGCAATACCACCATCTTCACAACTTTTGCACGCAGGATTAAAGAAAATCTAGTGGTCACAGAACCGTCCATGCAGCTAAAACATGACTGTTTATTCTGATTCAAAGAAAATCTCCTTTTACAGAGTCTCACTTCATGATTATTCCAGTTACCTGAGGAAAAAAGGCATCTGTAAATGCACAAGTATATTTAGAAGCTGTTGTTCAGTCTCCACCACATGTAGCGGAGAGGTTAGACGCCAGAGAGACTCTGATCTCTGACGAGTCTAGTGAAAATTGGCAGCAGGCTTTAATACCCCCACTGAGGGAAAAGCAAGAAGTCAGCTGTTATCCAGCAGCAGCTGCCTGGCCAAAAGCACACATGTACTGGCCAGCCGATCACCCCGCACGCTGCTCTGCCCAGGCAGCAGGTCAGGGAGGGAGCCTGAGAAATGAGGGGGTGGGAGGACGAGGAGAGCTGGGATAGGAGAGGGATCGCAGGGTGCTGCAAAAAGGCGTAACAAACAGGCTTGGGAGGTGCCGGGGCACTGAATAAAAATCAGCGCAAAACCAGATTTTACTGGTTTTGTTCCTTCAGGAACAGTCTGGTTTTTTAAGAAGGAACACTTTATACTCAACTCTACACTTTATACTCAAGTCCGTCCTGGGATACTGTATTTAGTGAGAAGAACAAGTACCAGCTTCCCCCCACTGCACATTAGTACATTTCATGTTTCAGCTGGGTGACCACAACACCTACATGGCTATAGAATATTTTTCTCCTTCTCTGAGGCTGCACTAGCAAGTCTGGACAGATAATATCACACATTAAGGCATTTTCTCTTCCATTGATAGCACTGCTAGATGACAGTAATTTCATTAGCTTCCCATTGAAGGGCATTAGCTATTGTTTACCCATGGAAGAGCTCTCCTTTGCTTTTCACAAACAGTATAAAAAGTGAAACAGGCAAACCCAACATTGGAAATACATAACACATCGTAATCATGCACTTCAAGGGAAATCTAAACTGTGCTTAATTCTCCTAAAGGGCAGATTCCATCGGCAAGCAACTTATGCTGAAACTGCAGAGTCAAAAATAAGTGTCGGCCTCTTTAATGGCTTTGGCAGAAGCGTATGAATTGAAGGGGAGTAATGTAAAAACACAATAACAAACAGCTGGATTGATGCCGTGGGGTGCTGAGCACTGTGCCTTGATGTAAGAACTCATTTATCCACTTGCTTACTCTTACTCAAGTAAATGGTCTCCCTGGACTCAAACTGCAATTAAGCACGTTTCAGTGTTTAATTGGATGGGAGCAGAATGCTGGGCACTTTGTGGGACTGAGCCCACTGAGAGTACCTTGTACGTCCACCAGACACAAACAAAATTTGTAACTCACTAAGAATGAAGGGTGAACCCTAACCCTTTCTCTCTCAAAACATGCTTCTAAGCCAAAACTACCCTGATTCTACTCTTAGCCCCTTCTAGTTAAAAAGTCATACCTACATTTTTTAAATCCTGATGGGGAAAACAGGAAAGAATTTCACAGCAAATTGTGAGAATCTCTTAGCTCTAAGAAAATGTTTATTTTCTGTGAACAAGACAGGCAGCATCAAAATGGATGGGGTTTTTATGTTAGCCAGAGTCTTTGCCAGCATGTATCCTTACAGGTATATGCAAAACACTTCCCAGTTTCCTGAAGGTCTCAGCTAGAGCACATCTTTGTGTGTTTTGTGTTAAGGAGGGAGACAAACTGGAGAAAGCACTGAGAAAAACCAGAAAAATTATCACAGATATAAAAGAATGGACTAGGGAAAAAGACTGAAAGGTTTCCCCTAGCACCAGATGGCCTGGGAGGGGGGTAAGTAAGGTGGTAAGATGGTGTATTGGAATAGTGTTCAAATATGTACAAGGTTGTTATAAAAAGAGGACACTGATCCGTTGTTCTCCCTGTCTTACCAACAAAGGTAAGACAAAAAAGTTACTCTCAGCTTACACAAACCAGCTTCAAAGCAAGTATTAAGCAGCATTTCTAACTATGAGGTTAGGACAAGATACCTCAGGAGGCAGAGAGATCTCTCCTGGAGGATGCCGATAAAAGGCTATACAAACATCAGTCAGTGACAGGCTATGCATATACACTATCCTGCCTCAGAACACTGGGAATGGACTAGATCACCTATGGTCCCAGTCTTCTAGAACTCTACACATCAGCAACTTCTGACTTCTCCTAACTTGCAAAGCACCTAACTTTAACATCCAGAGACATAACCAGTAATTACTGAGCCAGCATTATAGGAGGGGAAGAGCCTTTGCATTTGTGAAACACTTGGTTGCACTGCTTGGTTGATACAGAATGGTCAGCTGCATTTCACTGCCTGCTGTGAGTAAGAAATCCCCATTCACGGTTCCAGGATATTTTGCTCAGACAGAGGATATTGCTGCCAAACAGCAGCAGCGGTCTTGGCTGAAAAAATTCTCAGGGAAGAACCCCGTTTTGCATCTCTGGAGTTAGACTCACTATTATTATAGATAATACTACAGTTATTGAATATGGCTTCATCACGCACTGGCTAGTATAAGAAAAGATTTATTTTGGTACAGACATGCCAAGCTATTATTAGAAAAGTCCTAATGAGACATGTTTTGCCAATTAAGAAATTTAGTGTTTTGGCACTAAAACTTGGCACTATTTTAGTGAAATTTAGTGTAATGGCAGTGCTACATCATTTAACTCCCCCAATGCAGCAGACAAGTTTTGATCCAAACACTACACTCTATCTGATCACAAGTCAAACTGAAAGAAATAGTCTACCCAGGTATTTTGTTTCACAATGTCAGAGAAAGGCCATAGTAGGATTCTTCCAACCATCTCTGAACAGTCAGACACTTAGCTATATTTGTTGAATGAATAAACTGCCAGAAATTAACTAAGTTGTTTTTGCAGGAAGATGTCCATAATAGACTGAGGGAATTCAAAGACAGATTAAACGAAAGCCCCTATAGTTACACATTTCCAAAATGCTTTCCCATTATGGACATAGTTGCTAAATGTTTCCAGAATTCAGTGCTGAAACTTCACAGGATACATACTCTAATGGTCCAGAATACACAAAACTGCACTGTAAAACCAATAATGTGATAGACCACTACTGTTGTGTCAGAAAATCTTATTATGTGAGGATTCTAACATCCATATAAAATGAAACATAGTATAATGGGGAATAATTGAGCTCATTCTACTTACCCACTCACTACATCCTCTTTATTATTTTCTGACTGCAAACACAGCTATTGGAATGGGAGGGGGAAGAAGAGAAGAATTGGCAGTCTATCCATATTGACTATTTTGTCATTCTAGTTTTAAAATAGAGGCAGTTAGGAACAGAACATGCACATTATGTGTTAGTTTTCAATAGAGTAACATATAAGAAAGGATCACCTGCAAAATTACTGCTTTGCTGTTTAACAGCCTACAACAGATTGTTATTGCTAAAGGTTTTAACGAACATGTTTTGTCAGTAATAAAATTCGAAGACAGCCCTGTCAAACTCAGAAGTATAAAAATGCTCATAAGGAAAGCATAATTATCACTACTTACTGATTCCGTACTTTGTCCTGTAATATTCTTTAGTGAATTCATCACAATCACATAGTATTATCTTCCTTCCCCAAACATTAATTACTGCCCCTATTTTCAGGTCACTGTCTCTGTAAAATTCCTGATGCACTGCTCCTGTCTAATAAAAGAGGGAACAGCAGCTCTATAAATCTCAGAATCTCACAACCTTTCTTAAAATCTAGGTCATTTAGTGCGTGTGATTTAAAATATAACCTTCATAGTCCATTTGCAAGTCTCTTTTCAACCCATGCTAAGCTACCTCACTTTCACAAACATGGAATTTACATACAATAAATCTCAGTAGTTTTCATTTGAGCTATTCTCCAGTAGCAACACGATTTTATAAATAACTCTCTTTGTTGTAGAGGACAACAACCACAGAAATTACAAAAACTACTATAAAGACTTTCAACAGCTGGAGGCATTCAATAATATCTGACCTTACGATTGTCCAGAATGTAACGGCCTCTGTTTCCTACTGACTTTCCAAACACATTGAGAACAGTGCGACTGGTGATTGTGCCCGGCTGATACAGCCCGGTGGGAGCATACTGCAAGAAAAGAGATCAACTCTTCGGAAATACAATTAACAGTGAAGAAAGAGAACTCAGTTACCTTAGAACTAGCAGGTTTTTTACAGACTGACTGCTATTGTAGTATTTTCTTGGGAGAATTTTTAGTAAATTCTAAGGTAAGATTACACCACCGAACCTAAAAGCCAGTGTATACATCAAAAGGCAGTATGTATGCCAGAGGAAGCATTCAGAATCTTACTGTGTATCCAAGAGTAAGATCTCCTTTTCCTTGGAAGCAAACAGAAAGCAAAGGTTAGCACACCCAAAGTAGCACATTCTTGTCAGCATCTGCTCTAAAGGCTATTATTTTGATTGGTAATAATTACAAAAACATGCAAAAGAACCTCTCAGGGTTGGTCCTACCATGCTAAGCACTGCACAAATAGAGGGGATTCAAGTCAGCATGATTCTACTGGCAAAAATGTTAGTATTTTTGTTTCTATTGCAAGTTTCAAAATTACAATAGTAATTTATCCCAGTAATATCAATCTTAATAAGCCAACACATTACATTTTCTTAAATTATGAACAAACTGCTGAGGCAGGGTAACCGAGTGGGTTATTTTGTCATACCACTTTCCCTGACACCCCAACTTTTGACTGATCTCCTCTGCTGTCCTTCTCAAAATTTCCACTGAATTCAGAGGAAGAAGGCAGCCCTTAAAATTGCAACATGCACTTCAATGGTAGAAGGGGTCTGTCAGCATAGAGCCACTGCTAAATCGGCATCTCAGAACATAGGATGCACAAGGTGAGAAAAACGCAATATTTTGCTGTTAGGTTTTTATTATAAAATCTCACGTACATGTATGGCATCACAAATAGATTACCAGTATTAGAAGGAAAGGAGGGAAAAAGTCCCGCAGTGTTTTACTCTGTGGGTTGACATTATTCTATCATCAGGATCTGTCTGGAGCAATACAGAAGTGTATCCAGCTTGTTAATTTTATAATCATAATAGGTTACAGAGGACTCAAACTCCTTGAAGATTTCTCTGAGAGGAGTCTTCTCAAATAAGCACCTGATTAATGCCTGACAAAGCTTATTCATGGACTCCTATTGATTTTAATAGCTTTGCATAAGGTCCCAAATCTAGGAACTCAATTTTAAGAAATCACTCTAGATCTGCTACAAAGAAGTCATGTTATGGAATACTAAACCTGGACTTTTCCAAAGGTTCCAAATATAAATTAGATGGAACAAATCTGAATTCACCTCAGTTTTACATTAGTTTATCTATCAATATTAGTTAATTTTCTGGACTTCCATTATTGCACAGCTTTATCAATACATTTACCTTAATACACTAATATGGAAGAAAGGAAATCATAGGATATCTTTCTGCCTAAATTCTCTCTCCTGTTACTGAAAGCATGACAAGCATAAACTTATTTTTTTCTATCACTTATTATTATATGAATATGTGTGCAAAATCATGCAATTATGATTAATACTCTGATAACACTTTTTAAATATCATTACAATCCTAAAACAGGATTTTCAAACAAGGCATTTAATATTTCTTAATTAGCAGAAGAATTCAAAATAAGCTGAAATTTTCATTCCTCACCTTTGGAAGCTTATCTCTTCTAAGGAAAAGTGGAACTGCATCCCGGCCTGAGTTTACTGGTATAATTTCTTTTATATCAATAGTATCATCAGACAAATAATAGTGCAGAACAAGTTCCCGTGGGTCATGAAACATGGATTCTGGGTCATCCCACACACAGAAAAAACGTAAAACATGTCCATTATGCTCCAGAAATTGTTTCAAAGTGTCAATGTGCTCATAAGGGCGCAATGGCTTCATACTATCCAGAATCTGCAGATAAAGGAGAAATTAAGAGACACACCTTTTTAATTATTTGCCTTTAAAAACAGGATACCGAACTGCAGGGTACAATCTAATCTTAGAACATGCTTTTTGGATTTTCAAATAACACCATGCATTGCCATTACCAAAGAACTATTTACAGGGTTGCTGTGCCCACAGAAAATATATGAAAACAATTTTGGATTGGTTTTGATCCTTGTTTTTCTTGGAATAAGGTCATTCAGATCAGAAAATTGTTAAATTATTTATAGTACAGCTCACATTTTCAACAAATTGCCCATGGCAATCAGATGACTACAACTCCAAATAGCATCACCCTTCCTGATTTACTTCCTTGAGAATTATTTTTATAGATGATGTGGTATAAAGAATTAATTCTTTCTTTTCCCTTTGGCTTTTCTTTCTTTTGGCTTTAAAACATAGTTAATTAACTTTTGATTCATGTCATACAGTTGGCAGATACTGGGTATGTATGTTCTCCTCTCAATATACACCCATAGGTCTCAAAAGGAATAGCAAATCTCCAACTAAAAATATATTCCAGCTGATGTGATCTATGACAAGATGCTATCTACAGTCATGGTTGCCGCAAAACCAGTAGCACTGCATTAAATCAGATCCCATGATGATGATTCAGTTTAAGGATTCACAAACTGTTAGTTACAGTCACATATATAAAAGTTGTTCTGAACAAGGTGTTTTTCCTAAGTCAAAATCGGTCATGCCCAAAGTGGGTTAAAGGAGCAAGACAGTCCTTTTAATCTACAAAATTATACACAAGTGCTTCCAAAGGAAAACGGTGACAGACAGCAATGACACAATATAAGCTGAGCGGTCTGAACAGAAAGAACTGTTGACTATGGATAAATTTCTATTTATCCATTGATACATGTTCTGGCCTTAAAGGGAAAAGGCCCATTCTCTCAGAGCATCAAATCTTAAAATAAGGAGAGCAGAACCAAGTTTTGCCTGCCAATGTCCTTGCTGATCTGCAGCACTCTTTCAATTTCAGGCATCATCATGCTCATATGCGTGATATTTACCATCCCAGTACTATCTTTCCTCCTTCCTGACCTTGAAGATGCAGTGAGCAACCAAATATAGCCACAGAGCCAGATAACATCACCATCCATGGGATAACATCTCCAACAATACAGAAATATAAATCTAAGGGTCTTGCTACATTTTTCATTGGTCTCATTTTCTGTCTCATCGTATTCCTTCCTTTCCTTCATACCTTCATTTTCTGGCCATCTGCACTATTAGGAGTCTAGTGCAAACCGATTTAATTTTGATCAAAGCAGTCCAGAGCAATCCACCCTTAATAAATAAAACAAATTACCTTCCACAAATTAGTCACAGGAAAGTGAGAGCATAAAGCAGCCAGAACTTCCTAGATTACTTTTCTGTAATTTCTCAACAACTGAGAATATTAAGACATAGATTTCAGTAATTTTTGGTTTTCTGATGCTCTTATTTCTCAAACCTCTTTTTCCCCTCTCCATTCTCTTTAGGCACACATATGCACAATACTTGAATGTTTTCCTTGTTGTTTTTACAAAAAAAAAAAAAAAATCTAAGCAGGTTATACAGTACCATGTATAATGTTGACACAGTCTGCCAATATCAAGACAACTCAGGATGTAGGTAACACACTTGTTACCTACAAAGCCTGAGTAAGGGAAAAACAACCCATGGTCAGCCTGAGTCGCCACTATGCAGAACGAGAAGACGTATTACAAATGCTACTTTTCAGTGGGGGACTGCAAAGAGCCTGAAAGGATGAATGAAGTGAAAGCAACATGTTGGCCTGAGAGTGCCTCAAAGACATGCAAATGGTCCTACTCATCTCAGTCACAATTACCTTCCATTTTTGCTGTTGAGAGCTGCAGCAGTTTTCTCTATAGGAGGACTAAGTTGAATGCAACAGACACATGCAGTATTTGTTGCTTTCAGAGTACTAGGCTGAACCTATCACAACAGATGGCATATTGTGGGCCAACAGTCCTAACAGAGTCAGGTCAAGAGAAAAATATAGTGCCATCTGCACTCATATTAATCAATACAGAAAACATCACTCCCACCACTATTCCCAGAGAAAAGACCTCAAATCCTGCAGAGTGGAATCCATGTAGCATCTAGGAGCTGCAAGTGAGATTTTTGGAGGAGGTGTGTATGTGTTCCCATATACTCACAAAAGAGGCAACTGTGTTCAAATAAAATCTCACAAGTCTTAAAACTGCAGAGTGTTGGGTTCTTTGTGGCAGCAGAATTTGCTTTACACATGCAAAGAGCTGTTAAACATGTGGGGTAGAGATGAAGGATGACATATGAATAGACCAAGTAAGAGAGTCTGCAGGAAGCCATGGATGTGCTTGAACCATAATTCCAGTTAGATCTTCCTTTAAACACTTTAGAAGTGTTTATTACCATTACATTAGCTCAAGCAAAGTCATAAGTAGAACATATAATAGGTCCATTTTTTTTCTTTCCAGCTTAATGCAGAAAGGTTTATTTTATTTTTACCAAATAATTTTGTTCTGTTTCAAAAGGTGTGTGAACACATCAGGAGAAAATCAGTTATATTTGGGACTTCACTATGTTAGTACAATGAGCCATATAACAAAATTTTGAAAAGCAAGTTTTCTGTTGTGATTCGTTATGTTGAAATAGCTACCTCTACATACCTTCTATTTGCTATTAGAGAAATATTTCATACAATGCATATTACTAATAGCAATGGCACTTTTATTAAAATCAAGTTTTCACTATTACTGCCTCATCTGACCTTTTGTCGCTCTTTGGTGTACGGGTCATCTGGACGACCTGCGGGAGGATTTAATCTAACTCCCATTTTCCTCAGGAAATTTTTTGTAAATTGGTCACAATCTATAATCTTGTATCTTCGGGCATAAAGGATTACTTCTATGTTGATATTGAAATGATCTACAGTATAGAACTGATCTTCATGAGGAGCTGGAAGTGGAATCCGATGCCGTCGAACAATAGTTCCTGTAAAAGAATTAGAATAAATTCGTAGAGTGAATATCCTTCACTCTAAGGATCACTTCACAGACTTGCTAATTTTCTATGCTGATATGACCAAAACAGATGAAGCCATATGGGACAAACAAAATTATCCTTCATTTAGCAAAAGAACTATTAGGTAAGAGGATCCTTTTTATTAACAACAATACTTTACGCTGATCATCTTCTAGAACCTCAAGTTCTAGTACTTTACTTAAGTTAATACAGAAAATTACCACCTTCTGGAGCAAGCAGGAAACCACTGGAATGAATCCCCATGTGTTGCTGCAAACGTAACAGGTTAGTATTTTTTCAACAAGAATAGCAAAGACACTGCTCTCATTAAGAAAAGAGATGTCTTTTTCTGAGAAGCAAAGCAGTCTCTAGTACTCATTAGTATAATTAATTTTTCTTTAAAAAAAACCCACCACACAAAAAGCTGTGAAAAAAACCCCAAAACATGTGCCAGGGGTGTATAGGAGGGACTAGATTTGTCTACGCTCTGCAGGGCGAGGAGAGCCACGTACAGCTAAGGTTAGAGAAAAAAAAAACACCCTACCAAGGGAAAAAGTGTGATCTATCAAGCATGGAAACAGGTGCATTCAACCGAGCTTCCTAAAGAAGCAAACTGAAAGTAGAGACAACTGAGATGAGTTGGGCTGATTGCTGGGCTGCAGTAGAGAAATATAAATATTGATCCATCTTAGAAATACAGAGCCAGGAACTTATTATAACCCATAATCTAAGAGGAACACTATCCAAAAGAAAAAGAAAGGGAAAATAAAAAGAACAGAGGAAAAAAAAGAGAGGCATTTTAACTTTGTTAAAGTAAGTACCCACTTAAGTTTTCTTCTTGATAGTCTTGAAATGAAAGGACTGTTATTCTGGGAGCATTGTATTTGTTTACATTTACCACATTAAAAGAGAAGGGATCTACTATTGGTCTATCAGCTGAAAACTCACAAATACATTGATGAATTGGGTAATGCTTCAAAAGTACTCACTGATGATGATTAAGAGACCATCTCTCATACGGAAATGTTGAGGGAGCTGGTCTGTTCAGCCTGGAGCAGAGAAGGCTCGGGGGGGGATTGTATCAATGTTTATAAATACCTGACGGGAGGGAATGAAGAAGACTGAGCCAGGTTCTTCTCCGTGGTGCCCACTGGCAGGACATGAGGCAATGGGCATAAATTAAAAGATACAAAATCCAGCACTGCTATTTTGTTTTGGGGGTAGGTGGGGGTGGAGGAGGGCCTGGGGAGAGAGGGGATGAAGAGAGGCAGAGGAGGAGGGAGAAAGATATCGTGTGTGGTTTTGTTTGGTGTTTGGAGGGCCATATTTCTGAGTTAGTCCATGGAAATTCTTTACTGTTCGCTTTATTTCCCTAAGGACTAATCTGTATGAAATACCTGCCACTACTACATTATCAGAGTTGTTTGTTAAATGCTAACTCCTACAATGAAAACATACCCTTAATTTTTCAGAGGAATAAAGCAACAAAGCAGCTTTACTTTACATTCCCGTTAAAATAATTATTTAAGATCCGTTCAGCATCCTGATGTTTAACATGTACCAAATCCAACATTCTGGTTACTGACCTTTGACTGTAAAATAAATTTGAACCTCTATCTGCTTAAACATACTTATACGTGTATTTAAGATGCAACCTCATGGAAATATTAGTTAGAAAACATGGTAATTAGCACATTTTAACATGATGCAAAACCACCTTGCATTACCATTAACAAAACCACATGCTTTAAAATATGTTACCTGATTTTGGCTAATCCTTGGGTCGCTCCTACAAAAATCAACAGATAATGTGCTATCAGAAGAGTCCTCTGCAAAAATGCAAATCCTGTTGAATCATCACTTTAGTGAAAATATAATGGTTGACAATTTTCTAATATAACGTGTTTTCTGCGGATATATTCACCTCAGAATTGGTGAATAAGCCTTCAGCTAGTTTTTCATACCACTTTTCAAAGTATAATACACATGTCCATTTTGTTCTGAGGGATAAGAATTTCTTTCCTAATGGAAAATGTCTTGTAAAGATAGTATCTGTAGCAATCCTTTGCTTTTATTAGGTATCACTGTGCCTGATCTCCACATGTAGAAGATACATTTTATATTGTTGAATTTGAAATTTAATAAAACCTGATCAGCTGAGGTTAGGTCTCAGCATCTTTTAAATTGTCCTTCCTTCTGGAAAATAATTACATTTCTACTCCTAGAAATTTGCTACAAGCTGTTAAAGGAGGATCTGGGCATGCGCAACACTCAAGTTGCTCAGGATGCATGGCTATTCTTGATGTTTCTTTTGTCAGTTTATTGAGCTGGCTATCCTACTGCACCACCAAGCATTACTTTAAATATTTGCATCTGGTCAGTAGCTCTCCTCTACTGTGCTTTTGTAAAGGGAGTTGGGGTACTGCTTTTCTCTGACAATGGTGGTGGCATTGAGTTCCCATACTGTAATTTGAAGCATATCTTCTTTTCTCTCAGGGCTTCCAATTATTTGGCAACTACAGCAGCAGCTTAAGGAGACCTTAATAGTAGCGAAGGCCTTTTAACTATGGGGCAGCTCATGAAGCTGGGCAGCAAATTATTTGGTCTCTGCTGCTACACTGCTCTGCAGAAGAAATAAAGTGGTATCAAGAATTTCCTCAGCACAGCTTTCTGTCTCCCTCTGCACTACTCAAGAGTGCATTAGAGAGAGGAGAGGAATGGGTAACACCTGGAGTTTGTACACTCTTTGACTGCTTGCACAGAAAGGAGGAGAAGCAACCACTACTATTCCTGCAACATAAAAGAGTTCACCCCAATAAACAAGGAGACTTCTTACATTCACTTTGTCACCCGTCTCAGAACATAGCAAGGTCATGATTTGGCCACCATTAAGTATGGCAAAATCACAATTATTTCAAGGCCTCAGGGGAGGTCTTAAACTCTTAGATAATCGGTTATATTGGAGGAGCTACTGCAACTTCACTTTCCGGCTTGTACTTTTCAGCCAGCCGGCCTTGGGAACCCAGCCAGCAGGCAGCTCCCCTCTCTTTTTCAGCTGGCTGACCTTGGGGAAACCAGCCAGCTGCTCCACTCTGCTCTGGCTTGCAGGGCCTGGATTGCACTGGAAGCTACAGTCAACCCCATGGGACATAAATGACCTTTTGATAAGGTGGTATCAGCCAGCCACAGTCCTGTTAACTGGGAATTAGATCTACAAAACACTTGCACTGCCATATCTAGCCTGGCTCTCTATGGGAGAATTTCTTTTTATATGGGAAGAATTAGCACTCTGGCTCTGGAAGAACACAGTGGAGTTTGTTATGCGGTCAAGTTTACTGTCCTTCTCTTCAGTCTGTACTCCCTTATCTTCAGCTAGTTTTTGTGCACTCTGATTGTCCTGGTATTTTTTGCTTTGATTCTGGTTTCTCAAGTTCAGGTTGGCCTCTGCATTCCTTTGTGTTTTGCACTGAATTTCTCTATTTGCATAGATTTCTTCTAATGCTTCTAATATTTTCCAAAGTTCAAACTATAGCAAGGCAGTTTCCAAAATTAAATGAAGTTTAAACTTCAGTTATTTGGTAGCAACCTTATCTGTACAAATTCATGTCCAAGTACAGCAGCCAATTCCATAACGTGCTTTTTTAAAGGCACTGAAATACATTTCTCACAGATCATTTACTGTGTCACTCTGAGATTTTGATCAACGGTAACAGCACATTTTCTGGATTTTTTTTTTCCCCGAAGCCAATTTGTTTTAGTTTTGTAAAATCATAACTGAAGTTAGAAATTCTTGTAACTTCTTTGACAGCTATTCCTTCACCAAATCCTCCTGCAGTCCATAAGCCTCTCTGATTTTTTTTCTTCAAAGCCACAAGTGCTACCCACAGTGGAGAGTACAGTGGGAAACTACTATATTTCTCTGATCCCACCATGCCCAGGGACACCCATTCAGGCCATCAAGCTCTCATTTGTGGGTTACGGCACAAACACTGATAATGCCGCGGCCTGAAGGCATTAACCAGCCAAGCTAAGAAGATCTACCTTTGATCTACCCTACCATCTGCCTTTGATCTACCCCACCACTGCTATATCTACTCTGCAAGAAGACTCCTGAGAACAGCCATTTGAGCTATCTATTTTACATCTTTTCTGCTGGAGTAAACATCCAAGTTAAGGTCACCAACACCTTCTGCCTTCAACAGTTCAATTCCACTTTTTCCATTACGGTTTTTTGCTGTTCCTCCTTTACACAACCCCTTTCCTGCCATCTGCAGCTCTCCAACTGTTCGCACAGACTGAGCCTATCCTGCTCCTGATGTTCCCACACTTGTTTCTTCACCCACATCCCCACACCTGTGCTCTTTTGTTCAGCGCAGTTTGCCTTTCAACAACCCAAGCTCTTCTGCGGTTGAACTCTCCTCTACAAAACCCTGGCCTTTTAATTAACTGAAATGTCATATTTCAGCAGACGTGCAGAGGACAGCATTATGGTTAAGATCTTCAGTTCAGTTCAGTTCCTCGTCCTGTTAATGACCTTTTCTGCATGATCATGGGCAAGATTTTCATTCTTTTGTGCTTCAGTTTACCAGCTTCACAATGCAGACAGTCATGCTTCTGTTGTTCTCAGGCTTACAAATTCCCAGTCAGGACAGGGAATTTGAAAAACATAAGAGATATATATAATTATAATAAAAGAGGCAATGGGCCAATTTTTAATTGAAAACGAAATAAGACTAGCAGCTGATGGTTTGGGATTTCTTTTTAAGAAACACTGCTTTTGCATATATTCAACAACAAATATTTAGTGCCTTTAACATAACAACTTTGTGGTTGTTCTTCAGTTATGGAGCATGAAGTCACTGCCCAAGTGCATGTGAGTAAAGAATCCTCTGATAGGCATCTCCACCACCTTTTTCCCTCTACATCATATTAACTTCTAGGATAATAAGAATATTTATGTAGATGTTTATGATGAGGTATAAGTCCCAGATCTTCTCATCAACTGTGAAGCCCAAATAGTCCTTGGGCCTTTCAGTCTCTTCCTTCCTAAACACAATCAATATACAGAGCTTCCTTACCAGCCTAGGTACCAGCAACAAATAAATTAAGTGCACTTTCGAGATCCTGGAACATTTCTTTTTAATCTATCAGTTTAATACGTTGTGTATACTCATTTATCCCACATAAAGTACTCGTACAAAGCTGTAGAGGCCTTCAAAACATCCTTGCACGGAAGACGGAGAATTCTTGTTTCTCTCTAACACTATTCAGTTAATTTTAGATCCAGTACCAAAGGTGACTCCACAACCATTAACATAACATACAACCATGAAAATAGGGGGAAATTGTAGTCTTCCTGTCACCACAGGATCATGACTAGACTACCAGAAACATCAGGCCTGAAGAGGCAGCCTGCACAACCCGTACTACAAAGACAATCAAAATGACTCATTATAGCTAGATTCACAGGAATCAGCTTTGAATTTGCTTTATCCTGCTTTAATGAACCTGGCTTCCACCTTCTCTCTCAAAGATGTCACTTCTGCTTCTCAGGTTAACTGTACTTCTTTTGTCGATGGTCATTTGTTCTAAGCCACAAAATCCAGAAACAGCTACTCCCACTCCCGTGACACACAAGTCAAGAAAAACCTAAACCCGATGATGTCTCCGGCCTCACACATATGAGTGCAGAGAGGGGGTAAGTAACTTTTAAGTTCCCAGGAGAAGAGATACAACATGCTTTTCTTCAAGTCTTGAAAAAGCACTTGCCCAGGTAGGAGTAGGATGAGGTTCCTCTGAATTCAAAATCAGTTCAATTTCTGGCAAGAAGAATCACTCAACACAGGGAGAGCAGGGCTTGAAGTACTGGTTTAAGAAAAGACTCCCAGGTAACTTTATCCTAGGTCTAGCAGTAATGATGCACGTAACACCTTTAAATATTATCCTACTCTGTAGACAGAGAAATTGATAGCATCTGCTCATCTTGGAAAAGAATACGGTAGTTAAATGGTTAACTTATTTTTTAAAATTGCTGTGCTACCAGAAGGTACAAAATATCTTTGGGGATTGGGAGGAGCAGTCATCCCAAGATACTCATCCCAAGACATCCTGCTTATCTGGACTGTATCCCTTGAAAACTTTTTTAATTCTGGAAGCGATCCATAAACACCAAGAAGCAGCAGCTGTGCTCCCCTTCTGCAACAGGATGTTGACTACTAGATCACATTTTCTTAATGTAAACTAAGTCCATTAATACTCCAGTAAATCAGCTCAGTAAACCCTCCTCCAAAAGTTCTCAGGCTGGCCCAAGTGCAGTGATGTGATATTGAGGCAAGGCAGTTTCTTAACTTAGAGGCATCAAGGAAAAATTACTGTGCCAAGGGCACTTTAATCATAAAAGAACCAACAGCCAGAGGCACAAAAGGCGCTCTCCTTCAACAATGGCAGAGATACTGCAGCAGCTAATGAACAATTACAGAGCTGCAGCTAGAGAACTTACTGTCAGTGCCAAAATGGGAGGAACCAGGCTCAGGAATGGAGATCTAGAACACAAATTGGTTTTGCAGAAGTGACACGACACTGACAACAGAGCCACGATCGTATGATTTCAAACAGCTCTATTAGAAAAAAAAATGGTACGTTGAGTGCGGGAGGGGATTCTGCCTTACAAAACCTACATCTTCAGAAACTAAGACAATACAAAAGTTTATATTATGATCTGTTACAAGAAAAAAGCAATTATAGCTGTTCACTTACGACGCATTTTAACTTTAAGAAATCACGTTATGTATCCATTAGAATGAATCAAGACCGTACTGAAGAAAGATATAAAGGGCAGAAAAAAAGAGTGCTATTAAAAATAGATACCTTGAATTATGCCACTATTTTTCACTTGGGGTTCAATCACTTGAATTGTATCATCTTCAAGGTAGAAGTATATTTTACAATGTCTGATTCTATATAGCCCTTGATTTTTGTCAGGTACTTCTTCCTCAAAATAGGCATCAAAAGACAATACCTATTAAAAACAATAAATAAATATAAAGCAGCAAAATCTTCAATGCTTTTGCAAAACATGTCAATAAAATAAACTTGTATAGATTATAAGTAACTAAATGTATGGATTTCGGGAGGTAGATTTATTTCCCAGAAATGTAAGAATAGAAATCCACCTTAAATCACATAAATTTAAAATTCTTTGCTTGGCATTTTTATTATCACAACATCTAAGCAGAGATGGAACTCTAAAGTAAAGAAATAAATCAAACATAAAACTATCAGCAGGCTGCTTGGAAAATCTTCTGAACAAAGCACTTTTGATAGCACAATGAGCTACCTAGGTTCTGAAGCAAATTTTAGATTTCTATTCAATGAATTGCTAGAAAATAAAGTGCATTATGATAGTAATGGCTTTACCATTGAGGTAAGTGGAAAGGAGAGTCCTTTTTAAGCAGATCCTGCAAGCTGTCTAATGAACAGTACTGAAGACTATCAGAGAGAAATGATGTTTTTCAGGAGTCATTTAGACCTGTGCAATATTGGCATTTCAAAACTTACCTGGTTCTGCAATTCAGCGAGTGGGGAAATCTGAGAGAGTATACCAACTGATCTTCATGGTCTCTTGCAATAGCAATAATGCAAGAAAAAAAACCTTCACGGGCTCGGTGGTTTACTACAGTGGCCTTTATGTCTGGAGATCCCAACTCAAATGCGGCAAACCATTACACAGTTTTGCACTTCTTGGTATCATTTATGGTGTTTAATCACCAAGACCAATTTTAAGGCAATGTGCAAGAAGTATCTACTTAGTAGTGCATTATCTACCAAGATGCTTGCTGTGGTAAGTATGTGCAGGGAGGCAATAATTAAAACAACATTTCCATCCTGCACATTTGGGTCAAATCAGTGCTAATCCATACTTCACTTTTTGCAATTATTCTATTTAATATATTCAATTACCTTTATTCTTGATTCATTAGTCAAACTGAAGCACTGGAAAAAAGACAACTTAGCTGTTCCCCATGTATCAATGAGCATCTGGCAGACTATGGGTTGAAAACGCTTGAAATCTAGTGAGCTAGCCAAGATCCCTATATGGCACAGAACATACCAGTTAATAGTCTGTATCCCTTTAGCTTAGTCCTTGAAAACCTCAAAGTACTTCCATGAATACTAATGACAGAGATTTTAAAACACCCTAACAGACAAACACAACTTATTTTTCTACATCTGGGGAGAGCGAGCTAGCGGCTTGCTCAGGACCACACAAGAACAGCCACCCTATGTCCTAGTCAGACTTCCCAATAGGCCACTCTCCCTTCTCTCAGGCAGGGTAACTGCAAGATGAGAAAAACTCTGTTTCCACAAACTATTTCAAAGGCTAAGATCCCACTGATTTTCAGCATGCATCAAACAATATGACAGATACATTTTTGGCATCCATTTTCCTGCACTGTGACCTGCCACCATTAGAGAAATAAAATTTAAATTATAATCAAATGACATAACTGTTACCTGTTAAACCTGATGGCATTAAATCTTCACACAAACTAATCTAGACACTATCAGTTATGGTTTGTTTGAGTAGTACAACATGCAAGTTTCTGAACAACCTACAGATGAAATAGTTGAAAATAAATAAAAATTCATTCTGCCCACATGTAATTTTTAACTGTGGCTTTTATTATTTCATGTATCAAACACGAAAACACTGGATAAAACATCTGACATACAACAGAGCCAACACAAACAACTCTATCATCCTTTAACACCTTTTCTTCCTTCCATTTGTCTAAACATTGGTGTACAGTGCCATTTTTGGTGACCAAGGTATCCTTCCTGGCCTCCAGCTACTATTCTGGAAGGACCAGGAGCCCTGTGTAAATGTCTTGAATATTCCAGGGGACTTAAAAGGTACTATGGTGGAACAACTATATCCCAGTCTGAACATCCCAGAGTTCAGCTGACAAGGAGCTGAATTTCATTCCTTGCCCAGCTGCTGATAAGCCATGCAACCACTGGAAACTTCCTTAGATGCTGTACCCTATTCTCCTAGTCCCACTAGAGTATAGTCGTTTGACAAACATGTTGTACAAGTGCCCTATTTGATTACTAATTGTTCTTAATTTTGTCAATGATCTTTTCTGAGAATGGTTGTCTTGTGAGACATCAGCCAGGCAAAATGGTCTGTTTGCATAGATCTCCAAGCACAATCGGGTCCTAAATACACTGTATTTTTTTCTTTCACTGAGCATACACCCATGTCCTGGTTTACTCCATTAGAGGAGTTTGTGCAAGTTCTTTTGCACTTAAACTTCATTCTCTTTATACCCTTATCAACATGCTAGTGTATGAAATGTATGCAGCAGCCAACTGCAATTTTGCAGATCAAAACAGATGATTCAGGAAGGGTGAGGAGGGGACGGAACAGAAAAGAAGATGACTTACTTTTTATTTTAAAGCAAAGTTAATTTTAAAAATACTTGAAATGTAACACTTCCTAACTCATGTCTCATCTGTAGTACATTGCTGTGTGCAAAGTTCGCATCCCACTCTTTAAAAAATTAAATGTTACTTATGAAAACCAAAACTAACAAACATTGAATAAACTCCGTGGCATTTTGTAAAGTTGGCACAAGGTTTCCCTGGCACCTGTGGTAGTCAAATTATAAACATTGTTTCAAGCCCACGAGGCCTTGTGTGTGTACTTAATCGTAGAAGAAATTAAATTTACAGCTGCTTCCTATTAGGCATATGAAATTGCAAAAACTATTTCTTAACCTACTTAATAATGAAGTTTCATGCCTGTCCTTCCTCCAACTACTGTGGTACTGCTGAAAGTTAGAAACCAAAGAAAAATGGTAAGAAAGCAGACTACATTTGAAAAGATAAACATCTACTCAAACCATTTTTCATATAGTCCATTTTGCTGAGTTACAAACTGCAGCACTGGAGGACATAGCTGCATTCTAGGCTCTTAACTGGGGAAGTAAATTAGTTGGGTAGTACCCTTTAACTGTCTGCAACTAATACAAACACATAAGCCCTCCAGAGGCCAATTCCGAACCTGCAAACTCCTGCCCTGTATTGCCCTGTGGAGGAATACACTGATTAGAGAAGGAATGTAGAAAGGCAAGCTAGTTCATCTCACCAGCCATCCTCAGTGGCAGGTCCCCACTGCGTCCTACCTAACACCTTTATTTCATAAACTTGGGTCCAAGTCCTGCTAACTTAACTGAGAAGCCAGTGCACACCTCCTCGTTGAAAGAAGGGTGCATATAAAGCAAGTGCAGGACTGGCTGAAGCCTTAACACTTTGGCACATTAGACGAATTCATACTTGAGCACATCGCTGAAAACTATGTGAGCAGTACTAAGGACTTCTGAGGTAATGCCAACCGAAGTCATACGTATCGGTTCAAGCCTTACATTTTCTTGTAGTAGTTCTGGTCTGCCAAAGAGACGAACACGTAATTGTACTGCAATTACCTGCATGGCTTTTCTTTTAAAGCAAAAATTATGAGATTACCCATTCTTCCCAATATTTAAATACCATAATTATTCAGTCACGCAACATTTCTCCAATCTGCTGAATGATTTCTTTTTCTGGATCATTGTTCTTCTCTGATTTTAGGCTTTTTGCTTTAGAAATAAAACATCACTAAGTAGAATTTAACGTAAATTTAAACATGGAAAGTAATAACAGTGTGCTACAAAATTCATATCATCACAGATTACAGTTATTTCATAACTCTTTAACTTTGAAGGTGTCACTACATTCTTTCAAAATAAAAAAAATATTAATTTTACGTTCCTGTGTCTATAATGGACACAATCTACCTATATTACACATGAACAGATCACACAAAAGTCAACAAGACTTTGAGCAAGCATGATGGCATAAGTGAATTCAAAGCCTATAGCATTCCACTGCGGTTAATGGTTCTCGAGTGCCCATGCACATTTTCTCCTGGACTGGGGCCTACCTTACATTCATTCTTACCAGGTTGCCAAATAATTCCTTTATTGTCACCATTTTCACTAAAAAGAAATATATCAACCACTCCCTTATTTTTATTATATCCTGTAGGAGATGTACCCCAATACAGAATATTTTTATATGTTGCTGATATGTGTCCATATTAATTGTCCAATATACCAATATGATGGAAAAATGGATATTACCACTCTTTTTGTCTATCTAGGAGGGTTTTTTGCATGTACAAAAATATCTTCTGAAGTATTTGACTAACCGAATTTCACCTTCTTTGTCATATTGTAGCTATTCATAAAAAACATGCAGATACAGATTTCTACATACCTGCTTGTCAAATGCTACCCAAGCAGGAGCATCACTTCCCATCCCTTCAGGAAATACACTGTATTTAGGTTTCAGCTTCTGACCAGGTAACGGTTCACCTCCTATTCCAGGTTTATCTTCTCCAACCAGCATAGCAACATTATTGCAGTAACCCCAGTGCTGTGACTTGTGGAACTTTTCTTTCCAAAAAAAAGTTTGGAAGAAAAGAGACAGAAAAACATCTGTGTGTGTGTTTTTAAATCCATAAGAGTTAACTGTCTAGGCAAGGGGGATTAATCATGTAAAAGTTTCTCTATAATTACTTTTAATAGAGAGTCTAAAAACTTGTAACAACTAGAATGCTGCAAGTGAAATGATGTATTCCAGTGGTCAATTTGCCAGCCTTATAGATGAAAATGGAAAAATATTCCAGTAATTTACCCAGGCTGAAAGACAGGACGATACCAGCTGTTTTCCCTCCCTCCCTCCCTGCAACTAGGATTGAGACGTGGTAGAAAGAAGCAAGTCACCCACAAGAACTGTTGCAAAAGGTAGAGGGGAAACGCCTTTTCTATATATCTCCAGAGGACAAATGAAACGGTTCAGGAGTACCCAGAGAACAGCCTGCTCTCATTACATATGTCAAAGATCTTATTTACACTTGCATCCCCGAGTGCAAAACAAATAGCTCTGTACTAGTGAATACACTTGAATTTTGGAAGATTGGATCTGAATCAAAAGACAGAATATTCATTCCATCTGGGCTTATTCCATAAGAAGGTCTCTGTAGTGATTTCTTTATATTATTACTATTTTTTCAGGCAAATAAGGACAGAGTGCTTAAAAAAATATGCACAATCAGCTGCCTACTCGCATTTCTTGGCTGGGGCTGGAGCCAGTCTTGAGGTGATGCAGAAAAGCCTCTGGTCTCACATTAATATCACTCCTGCCTGTGGGAATGTCCCTCCTAATGAGCTGACTGCTTTGCTGGCCTGTTCCTTCGGGCTCACACATCAGTCTCACACGAGGGGACAGGGAAATAGGAAAAGCCAACAGAAAGCTCCACTAACCCTTCCTCGCATGAGCAGCAGTTCTGACTCGTTAGCTCTGCTATTCCTCCCTTCCTCGCCCTCTCAAATCCTCGAAACACTTTGTCTGGGAAGGCGGAGAAGGGTAAGGGGAGACAGAGACTAGTAAGGGGAGACCGAGACTCCTAGTAAGGGGAGACGGAGACTACCGCAGCTGTGCCCTCCCTCGGCCTGGGACTGGGTGAACATGAGGGAAGATGAGGCTGAAGGGGGAGCAACTGATCTTACGGGTGAGCACGGAGAAGGCCCTGGGTAGAGGAAAAGGCAAAATTTTCATAGTAGCACCAGAGCAGGTATGTCAGCAAAGTAGCAGAGGGCCAAAATTGCCTCTCATTTGGAAGACTGAGCAACACTAATTATCACACGCATATATATATTTAAACCAGCACTCCCCCAAAAGGTGTAGACAACTCTAAGTTACTATCAGGAATCAAAAAATGGCCAAGAAAAACAACAAAGAAAAGGAACAGATAATTGTTTTTCATCATGGCAACGTTCAAGTGCTCCAAGATAACGTAACACGCTCAGCACAGCAGTTCTGGGAACAAGAGCAAGCAGTGAAGCAGCAAAACCTGAAAGTAGCCAAGTAGTTATTTCATTCTGCCAATATGAAAGAGAGTGAGGAATTTGAAAGGCAGCTAACCAACCTCATGGCTCATAACATTCAACGTTCATATATACAAACTACGGCACACTGAAAGTTACAATCTGAACTGTTCACCTGCCTTGCAGTGCTCTAAATCCAATGACACAGGACGGAGAGCTACCCTTGACACGAACAGCTCAATCACTACCTTAGCTTAACCTTTGCTTAAAATCCTTTTGCATACCACTTGTGTCCTTTTGCAAGGACAGTAGTATGGAAAACAATAAAGGACTTACTATTTTTAGAAATTATTATTTTTAATACCATAATAATCAATGGCCATACCTTGCTTAGGTTAACAAAAGCTGGGCTGGCCAGCACCCTTTGAAACAGTCACTGCAAAATGAGATAAGGTTCATATACTGGGGACAGTAATGATTGGGAGTATGGAAGTACTTCCCCAAAGAAGATATTTAAAAGGTAAGCAATGTTTTGAAAAGAGATTAATAAAAGGGCACATGGCAAGTATCATAATTTAAAAAACAATACAAAGGAAAATAAGAAGTACTCCTAAACCATATGTTTATAACTCACAAACAAGGGTTGTTACTGAATAACAGAGAAAATCAATAAGAGGGAATACTTGTTTGTGTAACGACTAGTTAGGCCACAGGCCCCCCTGCCACACAGCATTGCTCAAGCCAGGAATTTAACAAGATTAAAAAAAGAGCTGTGTATTTGCAGGAATAATGCCCAAAATAAAATATTTCATATCAGCACATTTTTTTGAGCTGTGATATAAAATTTCATGCTTTGGTGCACAGTGTAAGCACTGACATTTAGGCATTAGGAGCAGATCTTCATGTGGTCATCCCACCTTTCCCTGAAGAAGTAAACACAGGTGCTCTCATGGTACAGGACCCTAGAACAGACAGGCACTGACGGGGTCTGGCACCCGCTTCGTAACACATCTGCACTTGGGATGGTTTTCTCCCTCTCCTTTGGGTGCTACTGAGCTGCCCTTTCTTCTTCTCTTTCTTTTTTTAATAATTTTGTTCCCAGTAAGCTGATAAAGAGCTGGGGAGAAGTCAGAATGGGAGGGAGCTTTCTGCATTTATCAGCTCAAATATGGAATAAATATAGTCAAGCTGAGTTTTAAAAGGGAAATTTGTAGGCAGAAACATCTGATTTATACTGAAGGTGCTATAGAACAGATCCACTTTTTGGCACAGCAAGTATTTAATTATTTTCCCCCCATTACCAAAGCATGAGTTAGGGAGAAAGGCACAGTTATCAAAGCACAGTGAGGGTGGTAGTTTTCCTGAGCAAAGGAAAGCTTTTCATGTCCTCAAAGCTTTTTCTAGAAGCATTTGCCGTTCATCTGTTTCTGGGTTTTGGCAAGATACAGTGTGGTAAAGTGTTCATCAAAGATATCCAGGTTTGTTCCTGCTGGAAATTTTCCAGAATTTAGGGATGAAATCACAACATCATTCACAATTTTATGTGAAAAATAGACGGTCCAACAGCTGCAATTCTGTTAAGAATCTTTTGTGGCATTCTTGTAACTTTTTAAGGTTTGACAGAAAGACTATTTTAGATTCCTAATCATAGAATTACTGATAAGCCCCTTCTCCATGAAAAGCACCTAAATCCATATGCAAAATAATGTCTTCTAAAAGTCTGTACAGTTATTTCTTAAAAAAACAAAACAAAACAACAAAAACAACAACAACAACAAAGACAGTTTAAGAAAAAGAGTGATTATAATTGAAGATCACAAAAGAGAAAACTGACATTTGGGAAACTTCAGCTAATGAACTAAGACCACATCCAGCCTAAAATAGTGACAGAACATCACGTTACCTCCACACTAATATTAAATGATTTCTAAAAGACATTTGCGAGAGTGCAGGGAAAGTGCTTTACTGTGTCTGCTGTGCTAATGCAGCTAAACTGACCAGGCTGTAGACCCATTTTCTGTGCGGTGAGCCTGAAATAAATATTGAGGATACATTCAATAGTGACTAATGCAAAGGTCAGGATTCTCTGACTGCAGCTATTGGCTTTGCAAACTCAACCACTGCAGTCCTTGGGGAACACTGCCTCGTGCTCTCTCCATCTTGCTATTTAACACTCTGGAACATAGTCACAGCAAACTCATCAGGGAGCTGCACATTTCAGCTGAACAGCCTGAAATAAATATTGAGGATACATTCAATAGTGACTAATGCAAAGGTCAGGATTCTCTGACTGCAGCTATTGGCTTTGCAAACTCAACCACTGCAGTCCTTGGGGAACACTGCCTCGTGCTCTCTCCATCTTGCTATTTAACACTCTGGAACATAGTCACAGCAAACTCATCAGGGAGCTGCACATTTCAGCTGAACCAAACACAACTGGAAATCTCTCACCACAGTGGCTGGAGTAATGAGGGAGCCCTGTGACACACGCTGTCTCAGGAGCTACGTGTTTTTAACCAAGTCCAACAGGGAGTTATGGCAGAAGCCGCTGGTAGCAGTCCGGTTCTCTTCCCCGTATCCAATTTTAATTCCCACCTTGCAAACAGCAGCTGCACTGTGGAGGTCCTGCTCAAATCCTGTATCAGGATGAACTGTGGCATCTCTGAACTACTCTAGGATGCTGATACAGTCTGCTGGTTGCTTGGGCTAAGTGATGGAAACAAACGCAAATGCTGCACACTGTGCCAGTCAAATTCATGAGACCTCCTGCCCTGTGGAAAGCACAGGTCACTACCAGAGATGAGACAAACAGCAGAAGTTCCTGCAATACTTTTAAGTAGCATCTCTCACAAAGTTAGCACTCATCGCTTAGTGAAAAGCCGTATTTCAGCTACCGATTTTCAAATCTTTTATCTGCTTACTGCAGAGGTTTCAGTATGTTCAGAGGTTAAGTGGTACTGTAAAAGGAGGATTACCTTAAGACATTGTTCCCAGCAACTGTGGTGCCCCTCTAACACATCCCAGAACAAGGTGCATCAACACTAACACTGGGCCAGTACAAGAAAGACATGGACCTGTTGGAGCGGGTCCAGAGGGATGGAATACTTCTCCCATGAGGACAGGCTGAGAGAGTTGGGTTTGTTCAGCCTGGAGAAGAGAAGGCTCTGAGGAGACCTTCATGTGGCCTTTCAATACTTAAAGGGGGCTTATAAGAAAGATGGCGACAAACTTTTTAGTAGGGCCTGCAGCGACAGGACAAGGGGGAATGGTTTTAAAGTAAAAGAGGGTAGATTTAGACTAGATGTAAGGAAGAAATTTTTTGCGATGAGGGTGGTGAAACACTGGAACTGGTTGCCCAGAGGGGTGGTAGATGGCCCATCCCTGGAAACAGTCAAGGTCAGGTTGGACGGGTCTCTGAGCAACCTGATCTAGTTGAAGATGTCCCTGCCCATGGCAGGGGGGTTGGACTAGATGACCTTTAAAGGTCCCTTCCAACCCAAACCATCCTATGATTCTATGATTCTATTAGCTTGCTCTTACTGCCTGAGCTGGTACAGCCTGAGAGAAGACAACAGATGGATATAAAGTAAAGAGTCCAAAAAGCAACCCTGACAGGCAGTTACAGGAACATTTGGGTTTGGGGGTTGTGAACTGGGAGAGATCTGGGAGAGTGGGGCTGAGGGGCAGGAGGTAGTGGAAGGGGTTCAGGAAAGAAGGACAGGGAAAGAAGAAGGGAAGGCACAGCAGGCAGGCTTACTTATAAAGAGGTTGGCAAGCGCTCTGTCAAGAAAAACTAAGGTCCCATTTTGGCACCAATGATTACAGAGCAGCAGAAAATACTCAAGCCAGGAAACACAGAGATAGCAACAGTAGCACAGTTGAGGGCAATTCCAAGCTCCTGCAATAAACAAGGAAGATGTGGAATTTCTGCTGCGCCACTGATGTTTGCAACAGAAACTGATATTCTCAAGGATGTATTTTCCCCCTGAGATCTATAAACTCATTGTCCGATTCTCTGAGAAATGCCACGCAGAACTATTGCACAGAATTCTCTCTCTGTGAGGGATTTCAAACCTCAGGCAAGAAAATACACTGGTCAGCTAGCACCTAGTATATCTGACCCATACGAATATGCGGTCCGCTCCATTAGCTGCTGATAAAAGCCAAGAACATCAATCTGGTATCAGAAGGGACAGCTGCCTTGGACAACGGGAGGTGGACCAGTAACACTAACAAAGGAAGTAATGATGCTGTTGCACTGCAACCAGTGTCATCCCTAACACAGTCCAGACTCTGAATGCACAGACTTTTCTTCCTGCAATAACAGAGTAAACTTACATGCTACGTTTCCACCACATGCAGGATTAAATATAGTTATCAAGATCCGTGATCTTCTGTCTTGAAAAACAGGCAATACGCACATAACTTTTATAGGCAAAGCTGAAGATCTCACTATTGCACAATTTCAGTATCAGTTGGGCTCTGCTGATAGTAACAGTACCTAGGTCTCCCCTCAGCTCTCAAACATTGACTTCAGTGGCAGGAACGAAAGAAAAGAAATGAGGAATTCCCCTTTTCAAGGGTATGCAACAGGTAGTGAAATTTTCAAACAGGTAACCCAGGAATTACTGTTTCTGAAAATAAAGAAATTAATAAACCCTTTAATGCAACAGGATGGTAAATGATGTGTGAGTACCACATCCAGCCTTGCCAAGGGGCAGACAAGGGCACTTCTCTAAGGCTGCCAGGACAGAGGAGCACCTTACCGAGGGGCAGCAGCATGCCCAGCACAGATTCTGGCCTCCCCAGCCTTGGTGAAGGGGAAAGGTCTGACTTCTGCCCATTAGCCAGCCCCCTGAGGAGAGGGCCCTTGCAAGTGGGCAAGAGATGGGCTAATCTGTGCTCAAAATACCAGTCTGCTCTATCATTAGGTCTCCTGATCGCCCACATGTGAACATGACAGGCACTGCTGATGAGCAGCTTATCTTTGGACCTCTGTTCAAGGAACAGGAGTTTTAAAGGAGGTGAGGGGGGTTTATTTGATGGGTGGGCTTGTGTGTACACAAACTACTGTAATTTTGATTTTAAAGGGATTTGAAAAATAGGGGCGGTTCCTTTTACTCTCTTTGTAGACAGTAAATATTTTATACTCCTGACACCTTCTGCTAGCTGTCATTCTTCTCCACCCCATCAAACCAAACATCAAACATGGCACTGCTTGTGCTATGCCTGTCCCTTTCATCCCTGCTCTTCATTTAGCGCAAAGGAAACATTACCTTACGTTACCGTAGGAACCACTCCAGCTGTTTTAAAAATGCCTATCACCTCCCTATGTCTCCCTCCAGTCTCAT
Organism: Fulmarus glacialis; assembly: GCF_000690835.1. Taxonomy (NCBI): domain Eukaryota; kingdom Metazoa; phylum Chordata; class Aves; order Procellariiformes; family Procellariidae; genus Fulmarus; species Fulmarus glacialis. Next base: position 28,907 of record NW_009187771.1, read on the forward strand.
TAGCTGTGATGACCGAGCAGCAAGATTTTGTCCTAGCTATGCAGGACCGTATCGGCAGCATCGCTCTCGGGGAAGCTGCTGAATCGGGCACCAGTCAGTTACCGTTAAGGGAGGGAAAAATAGTAAAAACCAGCCAGCAGCTGCTGCCTTTTGCAGTTCCGGCACCAGGGGCGGCTGTGAGCTGCCCAGCCTCGCTGCCCTTGCTCCCAGCCAAAGGTGAAGCATTTCTGCCCCTGGCTGGAGAGGAAGTAAGTGTTCCCAATAGAGCAAGCTAGAATTAATAATAATCATGACAGAGGAGTAATACAAGGGCTAATGTCTCTTAGATCCAGAGACCTAAGCGCTGCGAAAGGATTTCTTCCTTCCCATTTGCCAGTGCAGTCCCTGCTGCCCTGAAGTTAGACTCCGTGTCCCTAACTACATTAAAGCTCTGATTTTCTGGAGGCAGCCCAGCTGCCTTATTAAACACATCCAAGGTAGACAAAATGCGTCTGTACTCCTCTTCCACTGCCTTTCACGGGCCTATATGTGAGGCAGGTGGAAGCATTAGGGGCAGAGGAAAGAGGATTGCAGCAGTAGCTTGAACAGTGATAAGAGTGGAATTAATACCCATAATTACAAACCAAGGGCTGACAGGAACAGCAATCCCCTGGCCCCGGCTCGTCCTTCTTCAGGGCATGCTTTGCTACTGTTGTTTCTGTGCGGTAAGAGGTGTTGATGGCAATGCTCACAGTACTAATAGGTGAAAACACTTTTTTCCTTTTCGGTTTATCTACAGCAGTGACGTTATTTTTCCTTTAAATATGCACTTCTTGGCCTCTCCTTTGTGAAACTATATGAAAATAAAATTAAATCTAATAGCCAACAACTAAGTGGAGATCAGAAATGCTTTTCAAGAAAGGCGAGTATCAGTATTAACTCCACTACCTCAAGGACTGTCAAAAAGAGCAATTTGGAGCCCTGACAATGGTATAACCATGGTTTTACAATGCTGTCTTGTGGCAATTGTGACTTGGTTTTCACACCTTTAGTTCTCATAACACATATGCGCACTATACGTACCTCAGCATGGAGTGTTCTGGACACAACTCACTCACATCATAATCCAAAACCAATAATCCCTATCAATTAAGTCAAATTGAAATTTGGAGAACAATAAAGTCTCTGATAACACTGAGCTAAGCTATTCTGCTTCCACCCAGCAGATACCAATGGTACACACCTATTTCAACATTGCTGATATGCCCACTTGGCAGCTACCTGAAGCATTATATACACAACCAACTCTTTACAATACAAATTTGAATTCAGCAAGAGAGACTGAGTATTCACCACCAGACCCTTTTTTTTTGTTTGTTTTTCCTTCTACAACAATGGCACCCAGCCTGCTGTTTGTGGGGAAGAAGTTGCCTGAAAGATCCTCACTACTTGTAAGCCGAGCTTTTGCTACAAGAGGCTCTGTCTGTGCACACACCTGTGCAATGGTGACACACCAAGTGAGGCTGGGGAGTCCTTAGTGTCACTCCAGAGACCTTACAATATCTGAAAGAGGGTATGTGCCACACAGGACTGGCAGACATAAATAGGACCTCCAAGAAAATCATACATTTCTGGAGCAACAGCTTGAATATCTTATGATAAGTGAGGCTGGAGACTGTGTCACCATTGCACATATTTCTACACAATTTCATGTTCCCTGTACCAGCACCTAGGCAGCTACGATTCCCTCTACTTGTCTTGTTTTTTTAGAGAGCTGCCAGAGGTTTTACACAGGACCGCACTTAACGCAAACTTGATTCATAGCTCGTAAAGTGGGCTCCCAGGTATGCTACCAGGCGTCGACAAGTCTCGTATTGAAGGGTGCTTCATGGTATCATTGCCATTAATACATGTGTGTTGACAAATCGTTTGCAAATTGTCCCTGAAATACATTATCACCTTCTACATTCCCCCTCATAGAGTGGACCAGACGCAGGAGCTAGCAAAGAACCCCAGCAGCCAGGCTGCAGATAAGAGGGCTCTAACGGCCACAACATGTTCACAGTGTGAAAATGACAGATTCCCTTCGAGATATTTTAACATTATTAAGAAAGTCTACAGTTTCATCTGCCTCCTGAAGGCACCAGCTGCAGTGCCATGCCCGAATCCTTCCTTACCTCCTGCACTATTTCACAGTACAGATTGTATTCAGCGATCCTTGATGAACAAGTCTGAAGTAGTGATGGCAGCCTTCTCTTTTGTTTGCTATTGTAGCTCGTGATAAAAATACCACCTTATATATGCAGACTGACATCGGTATTTAACAGTACTGGCAACTCTGAAAAATCACGTTAGCGCTCCTAGCATTTTCCCCCCCTCTGCAAAGACTTTTTGGTTTATTTAGAGGGTAACTGCCTCTCCCCGTTTTGCTTTGTTAGAGACGGCAACAAGAGCTCAAACTGCCCAACAGCAACTGCCAGACCCCTCAGTCCCGGCCTAGCTGCAAAGTATTCCCACTCCCGAGGTAAAACCGGAGGCGGTTTGTACACCTAACAGCACCTCGCTTTCCACCTGCCGGGTAAGGAGAGGGGGGACAGGCCTCGCCGGGGCACCGGCGCTTGCCCGCCACCCCCGGGGCCGACTCCGCAGGGAGCACCTGCGCC
>NW_009187772.1:0-603 GCF_000690835.1 Fulmarus glacialis
CCCCTTTGCTATGCTGTCCTGCCCCACCCCTGCGCCTGGGGTCACAGAGGAGTAAAGCCCTGAGCCTTGGCCACAGCGGGTCCCCTCTGGAGCCACGTGTCCCTCGAGGGTGCCGCAGGGAGGTTAGTGGGGAAATCGGGGTGAGGGAGGCATGCGTGCATGTGTAAGCAAGACTATGGGGACAAGGGTTGTGGGGGAGGGAATGTTCTGTACCAGCAACCAGGAACATGGAGGTTGGACTGGTAAACACAGAGCAACATGCTGGTTACAGCTAAAAGGCTCCTGTGCTGCCCCAGCGCTTGTCAGCGGTGTCCCACAAATGGCTGGGGGAGCAGCGGGGTCACGGCAGGCTGATGTGCCCTTCCCCTCTCCAAGGACGGTGTAGAGCTACCACGCTCCCCGCAACAGGCTCGGGGCAGTGACCTTGCCCTAGGGGCACAGAGGGTGAAATAGGAGGGACACTGCAGGAAAAGCGACCCCCCTCCCCACCCAAATACCTGTCACACTGAAGGGGGAAGAAAGATCTGTCCAAAACCCCACTTGGCATCGCCTCTCGAGAGCATCCCACTGCGGGTTCCTGGCCCCGTGCCACACACCAGCCAC
>NW_009187773.1:0-30779 GCF_000690835.1 Fulmarus glacialis
TTTTAAAATATATATATAAAAAAACAACTTGTGGAATATACTGTTGTATCATTCATGCAGATTTCCTAAATGTATTTCATACTTTTTCCTTTTGTAGGTTTCCTAAGTATTTTCCTTAAACTTTATCTTCCTGTGAAGACATACAGGAAGGTTCATAATATGGTCCTGAATAAATAATGTATTAAGGCTTTTTTTTCTAAAGCCAAACCATAGATGAAATGTTATTCAAGTAGCAACTGATACTTACTGTCAACTAAGGACTGAATAGGAGAGAAATTAGAAGAGTTACTGTTAAACATATTGTTTCTCTAGCTCAGAGAATTAGAGTCCTTTTTTTTATTTGAGAAGAAGAAAGATAAATTGTCTAAAGATGATTGCCCTTTAATAAACAGAGGAACTTAACTGTCAGAATGCTTAAGTCCTTTCCTTGGTACAGCTAAAATACTTAATATTTAATAAAGCCAGGCAGGGTGAGGTTGTGGATAAACTTAGTCACCCTGTTGCTAGCAGCTGGTGGTCTTAGAGTTATTAATTTTTGAGATCAGTGAAGAACAACCTTTTTTCTGCAAGTGTTGCAGCTGTTAATGTATACACTTGTCTGCTTAACTTGTAGGAAAGGCTCTGGAAACTTGGAAAAAAATTAAAACTGTATTATTGTTAGAGCTAGCATGTTTGGGCGGTATGTTTGACTGCTTCTGTAACTCAGGTCAAAGACTTCACTCTCTTGCATTAGTGCCAGCACATCTGGGCTGATCTAGAGGTAGAAAAATCTTAAACGTACCATGAAATACAGGCACAGATAGGAAAGTTATGGGTGCTGAACTTGCTCCTTTGTGGCATACATTATGGAGAAAGCTTGCAGAGGAGAACTGTGAATGCAAACTGGAAGGTAAGGTCAAGCTCTAATGAATGTCATTAACTTACGTTGACAGAATTAAGTGCCAGCTTCATTTAGAGAGAGCCATTGAGCATTACTGCTATATGTGTACTTAATAGTAATGATAATACTTGTCCAAAAAGAAGCAAGGTGGTGTAAATATTAAGTAGATAGTTCAGGTTCTCTCTGCTCATGGTTTGCAGAAGATGCAGTGGGAGTTGCCTTTACATCTCCATACATACATGCTGCTGTGAGGATGTGTTATTATCCAACCAACCGTGTGTGCATTGCCCTGATAGAATTTCCAGTAGTGCATTGTGTGCCACCAGCTGTCCCATCACACATGCTGGATGGAGTTGTTGGCAGGTAGTCAGAATATCACTGGGAAGCCAGGGATACCCTTTTTTCCCTCTCAGTGTGGGTCTTAAACGGTTGTCTAATTACATCAGGGCAGTAAGCGTGGTGCTTCATTTTAGTATGTTTGGAGCAAACTGTGTGAGGTCTGTAGCCTTTTCACAGCTATTGAGTTAATGGGGTGGCTTTTTGGATGAAGAGTCCATGTGTGGCAGCCTCTTCGGAGCTCTGGACTGCATAAAGCACATGTTCCCATGACAGTCTTGGGAAGGGGAGTACTCCAAGTCTTCAGTAACTGGGGCGCCAGTGGGAAGTTTCGTAGCCCTGACAGAGAATGAAATGTGCCCTTATGTAATAAGCAGGCACAGAGCAAAAAAAAAAAAGACAGTGATCCCCACCTACACCTTCAGCTGTTGAGCTGCTGTTGTCCTTCCAGAGAAGACTTCAGTTTTGCTGGCAACTGCATTGATTGACTGTGACTTGGGAAGAAAAGTGACAGAACCCACAGCAAATGTAGAGCTGCTTAAAAAGAGCTCCTACTCTTTTTACATTAAGACAATTCAATTTACTGCTAGAAAAAGTGTTCCTTGGGCCCAGAGTGGCTTTTCCATGATGCAAAGGAGAAGGCAGCTGTGCCAGAAGGGCTGAAGGCTGTTTCTGGCTGCCTTATCTTTCTTATCAAATGAGTAGAGTGGGTACTATCTAAGGTAGAGGAGCTGCAATAGGACAAAGGCTGAGAGTGAAACTCAGTGATAAACACACTTGGCTGAGATGAATGACACCCAAGATCTAGACCCAAACAGACTAAAACAGTAACTTAATTGTTAGATTCTTCTTGTCCCGGATTTCTCACTTTCTCTATCCCTTCCCTTCCCTTTTTCTTTTCAAGCAACCTCAATTCTGGTCCTAAACAGAGTGCAAAGAAACTCCAAAACCTACACTTTTTTTTTTTTCCTTCCAAAATGGAATAATTACTTTGCTGCCAGCCTTCGTCAGATGTCCTAGCCATTAGCAGATGGTGGTTACATGAAGAAAAGGGCAGTAATAAAATCTCTTGTCTATAGCACTGTTTGTGCCACAGCATTGTAGCGAAAATAAATTACTTTTCAGGGACCTTAACCAGCAATCACCCCATAGTGATTTCTATTTTGTGTGTCTGAAAGAGAAGGCGCCGTTTGATTGTCGGAGCTGTGGAGACTAATGGTGAGACTTCAGTGGCATCACATACCTGCTTAAGATTTCAGATGTTATGGTGATAAGTACCTATACGAAATATGAAATAGATAATTTGACCAGGTGATGATTCATGATACAGTATTAGTCAGAAAGACAGTAATAAATGAGGTGTTGAGGATTATTTTACTAGCAAGTCAATGGGTTGTTTTTCAAGGATTTGGTGATTCTGACATGAAACTTGGAGTTAACAGCAGAGTGTTTGTAGTCACTAGAAGGGCATCCACTCAGATTGTAACGCTCAGGCACTTAGCTTACTGTATTAGCTGCAGAGGAGAGTCTGTCCATAGCTTTTCTTTCTTTTGTGGGAATTTAGGCAGTTTTGCTCCTTTCTTCAACTTTCAAGGAGAAGAAAAAATGGTGAACTGAGTGTGCAAAGTGGACTTTTCTACTGCCATGCATTTCTATTGTTTTTTATTCCTTTCTCTCTGTCCTCATGGCACAGCCTAACAACAAGGAAAGACAAGCTTTCTCTGGAACAAGAGTAGGGTAAGGACCTTGTGCTCTCCACTTAGAGTATGCAGCACATGAGAAAACACAGAAAGTGGATTACCTTGAATCTTTTCTGAAGCTCGTGTGGCTTCTGTGTTATTCATGGAGAGTATCTGCAGTACTTTACAAGGCTAAAAGTTGTTTCTGTGGAGGACTATCATTCTATTTATAGGCAGGTGATATAATCAATGCTCTAACAACTCTGCTGGAGCATAGTTCTAGCTCAGAAATGTATTTTTGTAAAAAATTTTTTTTTAAAAAAAAAAGGTCTCTGACAACAAAAAAGTTCCCAAAAATGTCTTAAGGAAGAATGTTGCATCTGGATATAGTGGAATGGGAATTCGAGGCATGGAATAAGCTAGTGGGGAAAGGGCTTCAGAGTATGCTGGGGACGATTGGGAGGATGTAATTCTTAGAAAACCATGAATGGTGACTGCTGATTGCCAGACAGAATACAGGATCCAAGAATGTCTTTGTTAATGTCTGACATGTCAGAAAGCCAATGCAGTAGTGATTCCAAAACCACTTCCAGTTTCTTCCCGGTTTCAGTGTATTGCACACTACCAGTGCATAGGCATGTCTGCCTTTCTCAAAGACTAAATAGTATAGAAAGAGCAAGCATCCTGTCCTCCTCCCTTGTTGTCCAGACCAAAGGGGAAGAACCTCTGATGCCCTAAATTATTAGCCTGGGGCTTTGGAATGCCATCAGGCTCATGACTTGTCTGTCCTACAGCTATGTACATTTAAGCAAGCTGTTTATTAGAGACATTTACATGGTTTCCAAGGAGTGGCTGGCAGAAACATATGGCCAAGAGAGTTTTTTGAGTTTATGCAACAGTATGCATGTGAAAACATGCAAATGTGCAGACTGAAAAGCCAAAGATTCCCCCCCCCCATTCTCTAGAAGCAGCTTGGATACTAAAATATCTGTAAGTGGGGTGTCTTTAAGTTTTGATGTAGGGGAGAGAAGAGTCTCTGTCTCATCTCCTAGCCAGAACATACTCTTTTTCCTAAGGAATTGAAACTGTTTATGCACATTATTTTTGGGAAGATTTTATCTATCGATACCTGTATATGTATATGTGTGCACACATATATTTATATAGATGGAGACAGATATATACAGAACATTTTTTTCGCTTATCATGCACATTTGTGTGAAAATTTTATGGGCAGTTTGCAACTTCATGGCTATACTGCTTTTCTTGACTAGCGGAGTACAAAACTGTACTAGAAAAATAACTATGCAAGGGAAAGAAATTGAGACAGCTGCTTGGTTGTTGAAATTCTGAACTGTGCTGATACAAATCTTAACAAAGCGCATAAAAGAATTCATCAGCCTGTGCTTTGTGTCTAGCAGTAAAGCACTAGAAAATAAATAGGCGTCAAAAAGCTTCTAGCTCTGAATTTTTAATAGCCTCAGGCCCTCTTAAGTCAGCTTCTAAAACACTGCTGAATACAATGATCTTTGAGATGCAAGCAAAAATATGTGGTAAATGGTATTATGGGTCTATTTAATTCTAATTTGTGAATATGGGTTTTCAGCTGCCTCAGTGCTACATGCCACAGAGGACTAACCAGTGTTTCACAACCAGAAAAGAGAGCAAGGGAATGGGTCTGTAAAGCTGTGCTGTGTGCTCTGGGGCAAGTGTGATAGTTACTGTCCGATGGCCATAGAATTACCAAATCCCTCTCGTTTTCCTCTGCTGTTTTCCATGGGGCAGGAATGGCTGTTCCTCCTTGCTCTCTCACAGGTACGAGGTATAACCTCTCCCCTGCTGCTCTGGTCTGTTCAGGAAATCTAAAGCACTGGTAACAACCAGCTGCTTGGTGAAAAGGAAACTGCACACCTAACTAGTATGCTGATAAAAAGTTAGAGGTTTTTCTTGCTATTATAATTCTGGATTTTTTTTTTTTCTTTTTAACTGGGCAGATACTTAGTTACGCTGCTCCTTCTCCTTGTAACGTCCTGCAGTGGGCTGAGTCCTGCCATGGGCTGCATGCTGCATCCGGGTGCTCCTGGGACAGGTGCTTCTGTTGACAGATGATCATAGGACAGCAGTCTTGCCTGAAAGAGAAAGCATCAAGGAAAATCCAAAATTTCTGGAAGTCACTGTGAAATAGCAGCAAACTCTGCAATGAGGCATAGTACTGGAGACCTCTAAGTAATTACTATGATTTCTTCCTTCTGGGACACTTTGTACTGAAACAGTTTATAGGACTGATAAATGTTTATACTGGTGAAAAAAGTGAGTCATTTGCACATTTTTCTTGCTGATCCTTAACTCAGTTAGCTTTCTGTGACCTTGAGCGAAATACTGACTGGTGCTTCACAGAAACTGTTAGGATACTGGAGCAGCTACTTTTTATTTCTGTTAGTGGTATCTGAAGAACAGAGTATTGTGTGATATCATTGAGGAGTAGGAAGTGTATATTTGTGTACACCTCTCTCTGTCTGGATGTAGATTTTTATCCCCCCCACCCCCACACACTTCTCCCCGCTATGGCCTTAAAACAGAGGGAGTGGGGCAGGAAGAATAAGAGGAGTATTCCTGCAAGCGTAATAGCTGTGTTTATAACCAAGAGACTGCTTTGGCTCAGGTCAGGCAACAAGGTGGTTTCCCCAAAGCTGCTAACTCAAAACACCACTGTGTTAAAACAAACCTGTAAAGGGAAAGCCAGGGAAGCTGTCAGCTGCTGTGACTGACCCAGTTTCTCCGAGTGCCAGTTCAAGCTGAGAAGTTGCCCAAGCTAACTTCTTTTAACCTACAGGAGCATCAAGTCGAGGCTATATGGTATGAACACAGAATTTTCTTTAAATCCACTCAGCAAAGTGTAGCACTTTGCAAAATAAATTTTGGGGCATCCTACTTTACTTCGAATAATTTTTGAGTGTCACTGCTGCTGTCCGTATGCTCCAGCTGTGCCAAGCTTATTATATCAAAAGGAGAGAGGAGCAACTGCTACGTGATCTGTCTTTGTAAAACAAGGTGCCCTTTTCAAATTAATTACCTGAGAAATTACTCTCACTTAGTATAAATCTTCATGTCTGGCAGGATTTTTTGTTGTTGGAACGAACAATTTTATTTTTATTTTTTATTATAACACACACACAGAGCCCCATCCGCAGTTTTGATTTTTTTCCGTGTGAAGTCCTTATTGGTTTGTACTAGTTGCGCTTGAAAAACCAATAAAGGTTGAGTCTGACAGCCTTCATGTGAAGTAAAGACCACTTTAATGGTGTTTTCTGAAGGTCTTTATTGATTACTTTTTTTTTCTTTACTGAATGTCGTGTAACTAATGTGTATCTTCCGATTAAAAGATATGGGAGCTTTATGTCAATGAATCCTGACAGCAGTATGTCGTAAAACTGCTGGTGAAAGTAAATTGGTGGCTCTTAAATAGCCATAAATTGCTTGTAAAGCAAGAAGCGTGTTCTGGTTTGGTTTGGTTTGGGTTTTAACCACTAGAAGAAGGGAGTCATAAACCTGCTGTGTGATTGCTAAGGTAGAAATGCTAGAGAAAGAACAACTAATAACAAAAATGGATTCTTGGTATTATCAAACTTGTGAGGTTCCATTATCGTTTTCATTATGTTAAGTGTCTCTCCAAAAACAGCAGCTTGAAGATCTCAGCTCTCATTTACTTGAAACAAAATAACGTCGAAAAAACTCACCTTTGCCTTCACAATGGAATCAAAGCTGGAAAATAAGGGTACGCCTTCACTGTCACGCTCCACTTTGCCCCAGGCAGTCTCATCTCCCATGGGCTGCACTTCATGAATACTGATTTGCTACTGGACTCCCTTCTGTGGTGATGCTGCTACCTCTTGCCAAAAGGGAATGCAGGCACTATTGAAAGGATAATTCATCGAAAAGATAATTCACTCCAGGGTTTCCTCCAGACAGATGATGTGGATATAAAATTTGCCAAATCTGACTCTTCCAGCTGGGATAGTCTTGTTATCCAAGCAGGGCTAGTGCCTCTACATTGTGCCACAGGGCAAGCAGCACATGCTTGTTGTCAGGCTATAAAAACACCATTCTGGCAAGGTGCAATACATCAGTCTATTTCAGAAACGTGGCTCCTTCTTGCAGGGACGGAAAAAAAGAAAGGGCAAGACGACAAAAAAACCCCCACAAACCCACAAATCCTCATGATGTTTCAGAGCTATATTTCCTATGAATGTAAAGTAGATCCTGGGCACGTGCTATCCAGTGTTCCAGCCCTGAGCGCTGTGGATATGAGCCCCTCCAAACTAGTTGGTCTCTTGCAACCTTGAACTCTATGAAATGTCTGGGTAAGGATTCATACATCAGGTGATACAGATTTAATGATGGTGTTAGTGTAAGGCAAGGGGGAACAACAAAGGCTAGCTCTTGCACTACTCGGGGAAAGCTGTCTTTGAAGGGAATAGAACTGTTACTGGTGAAACCTATAGAGCTGGGTTGCCTGTCACTGTTTCCCATTGTGCTGCTAGACTGTTCAGTGAGCAGAACAACCTGTTCCATTGCCATTTTTAATTAAAATTGTGATTAAATGTAACGTGAAAGTATGGCACTTTGCAGATGCAAATAGCAGCACAGTGACTGTAGATGCTTCAAGGATTGTGCAGGAGATCAGAGAGACAGTGGAAGAAGAGAGAGGGTCGCCTTAGTACAAGATAAAAGCATATGGAAATGATGACTTGTACGAAGAAAATAAATGGAGAACAGCAACTACCTATTTCATTGTGCAAGAACCAGGAGGTATTAAATGAAAAAGAAAAGGAGCATATTCAAAATTGGAATAGTGAAACCAGTTTTTCACACTCTTGAGTAATTAAACAGGATTTCATGTTTCTTTCATGGAATTCATTGCTCTCCTGAGGCAATAATTCAGCAGTAATTTGTAATTGAAGAGATTGTTTTGTTTGCTTGGGCAACCAGAGTATTTGGTATTGTGCTGATAAATAGACTGTATCCATAGTTTGCTTAGAAAACTGTTGTGAAGACTGATCTTAAGCCTTTAACGATAGAGTATCATGCATGCTGAAACTGGAGTACAGCGGTAAGGAAGAGAAGAGCCATGTGAGCAAACAGTGTTTGTGGCATGAAGGGCGTAGCGGGGAGTAGGGACTCAGGTGTTGGCAGAGTCAGATTTGTGAGGCAGCTTGGCAAGGGAGGACATAGGCTTTCAATGAGATGTGGAGGGAGTTGGAGTCTGTGAAATTGTTCCGGAACAGGGAAGACATGACCTTTGCTGAGTGCAAGAAGAGTTTATTATAGCTGCAGGTAATAGGGAAGTTGAGGTGAGCCACGGATGCCAAAAAGGAGACTTTAATTGAAGTAAGTGGCAAGTGGCAACTGAAGTGTAGAGCGTAGCAAAGACGGTCTGGCAATTGTTATCTATAGTAAGCATGTAAAATACTGCGATTTTATCACAGTTCTGTAAAAGTTACATCTAGACTTTGAGATTGATAGATTCAAGGACCTATTATTCTCTTAAGAGTATTATATCTAATAACGTCACAGAAAAGGAAGAGAGATGTGCTTGAATGGGAGGCATCAATAGAAGGTAAAAGAGAATGAGGCGTTTATACTGAGACTCATGTCAGGGAAACTAGTGCTGTGCAAAAAGGCCTGGAGTAATGTTTGGATATTTAAAGCTAAGACAGAAATCCTGTTTCATTTTACGTCGGGGTCAGATGTTGCTCCTTGAGAGTAGCACTCTAGCTCTGTACATTACTGATTCCTTTGTCTGATACCCCGGTAGGCTGAGTTGAATTTATGTTTCTCTCTAAGCCACATGTGAAGTCAGTGCAGAAGAGTATCGATGAAGCTTTTTATTTAGTGTAAATATGCTTTTTCATATCATGTCATTCAAAGCTGGTTCACTGATGGCTTCCCTGCTCCGAGAGAAAGAGGGTAAGACAGTATTGGTTGCGTTGAGCTACATAAAATGTAGTAATTTGTAGCCTGAGTCCCTGGACACATGAATAAGTCAATGGCTGGCAAGCTGTCCTAATTTTAAAGTTGTGAGAACACAGTGCAGCTGCTGACAGCAATTTTAATTCTGCTCTAACACTTGCTTTCTGATGAATCAGGACTAAACATCTTGCACATAACTCCTCTCCAACACACAGCTTGCTCAACACTCACACTTCCAAATGCATAGTCCGGGCAATCACACCTAGCTGCTACAGTGTGGTTTGCTGTGGGTTTATGCCTCCAACTTTGCCTCTCGGAGCATCTGTATTAGGCTCCGGACTATTCACATTTCATTGGTGGCCAGGCTGGATAAGTAGCTTAATTATGCATCCTTTTATGATTTTATTATGCGCTTTTGTGCTGTGGGGTACTTGCACAGGCTGGCTCAGGCTGTAGTTCAGCAGCACAGGCTACCATTGCAGCTCTAGTAAGCAGTAAAGGCCACCTCCCTGACCTTTGTGTCTTTGCCCTCCCATTTGCCCTGCGCTGTGCCAGACAGCTGGCTGTACAGCAGCACACTATACTTAATGGGGTTAAAGGTCATCCTGCATAAAAATATAGGGTGTTTGTCAGTCAGATTTTCCTGTTGAGGGTTACAAGGTGGTCACATAAGCATGCTGGAGTACTGTTGCTTGTGGTGGTGGGGAATATGTATGCATCCGAGTAACAGAAGGGAAACCGGGGAGGCATGGGCAGTACTTGCATCCAATGTGAAAGCTCAGGTTTTGGTGTGGCAGAGAGGAGAAAGGGGAAAACTGCTGCAGCCACCTGGCCCCTTCTGACATGGCAGGGTGGGAGGATGTGGAGCAGGACATGGTATGCCATGCGGTGCTGCTCTAAGTGCATCTCTTCCTGCTGCCAGCTCTATACGAGTGCTTAGATTAACACTGGCTGAGAGAATGAATGCTTTTCTGCTGAACAGCTGCTCCTATGGCTACGTTTACACCCTTTATCTAACTCTTCCTATCATTATTTCTTAATTTTGAATAGTAAAACTCTGGGTCTGGCTCTGGTCTTGTTGCCCTGCTATCCCACTGCATTAGAAAGCTGAACCGTCTGGTGAAGGGGAAGGTGGGAGTAGACTTCTTGCAACTTCATAGTACTGCTCAAGAGGCTCCAGTTAGTTCGGGACTGGTATGAAACAGACCCCAGAATTGGGCAAGGTTGGCAGTTTCCCTCGTGATTCCTTTCCTACCATATCTGCCATGCTTACTTGTGAATTTGCTCTATGATCTCTGTTTTCTCTTTTTAAGCTGGACCTCAGGAAGTCTCTGTGCCCAAACATGGGATTGGGAGGAAATTAAAACATTGGTTAAGTGTCAGGAATCGCCAGCCCTCTTCCCATGCTGGAGCAGACAGGCAAAGATGTCCATGCCATGTCCTCAGACTATGCTCACCATATTTTTAGACTGTGCTGTAAGCACTTTTCATTTTGCATCTTATGAAATTCCCCTTTTCCCTCAAATTGGATTACTTAAAACTTTGAATTCCCTGCCCTTACTGCCTTCTGTGACACAGTTTTTAATACAATTAATAAATTCAAATTAACTCATGTGCTGGTCCTGCAAAGACACCATCACTTAACATTATCATTGCACATTAAGCAAGGTTAAAATACATTAACTAGGTTTCCATTCTCTTGCGGTTTGTGTGTGCTCATCATTATTTTATGTTATGGAAATTAAATAATTCTTCCCTAAGTTCTAGTTAATGTGAACACTAGTTCAAAATTATAGTCGCAATATAACGATTAAAGACAACTAAAGGAAAACTGCGAAGACTGCAGTAGCTGCTGCTTTCTTATGTTCCATGCACCTTGAATTGTCTAGCTCTTGATTATGGAAGAGACTGACTGCCTTCTTCGGTCAGCCTCAGCTTTAAATGAAGTTGCCAAACACAGCAGACAAGTGGCTTGAACGTGAAGGAACATGGAGACAGAGCTGGGGTTTTTCAGAAAAGCCATAGGGGATGTACAGCCAAGAAAGCAAGGGCTCAGTCTGGGATGCTACGGACTTCAAGACTACTTTTGATACTTAGTAGATGGGATTCACAGGGCTTAAAAACTGACTCTTGATGGTTTGGGGAGAATCTTCTGTGAATTCAGCACAGGGTTGTCTCCCAGTTTCTCCCTCTTGTTCTACTTGAAACATTGGGCTTCTTCACCATCTGTTAGTGTGTTTGTCTGTGATGCTGATCTCTCCTAAGTGGTATATTTCAGGTACTGATATCTCTTGTTCTCTTGTTAAAAATATTTTATTGTTGCCAAAATTTGAGGGCTTTTTTATTTCTCTTAAATGAAACTTTCCAATAAGAAAACCATTCTTGCCCAAGTAGAATAGCAAATAGTGTAAAATAGTTATTATCTGTTAATAGTGAAGGTTGCATTTACTTTTTGAATCTGTAATGGTGCTTCTCAGTTCTTTATTTCATCTGTGATACTGGATTTAAAAGCTGAGTGGAAGAGGGGAAACACAGCAAAAACACTTCTCTTCCTCCCTTTCACAACATGTTCTGCTCCTTTCATTGCTTTTATCCTGTAGGTTTGGTGTTTGCTTCGTTTATATGCCATAGTGGTTACTTGTGCAATTTTTGCCGTGTACTTCTTACCTCCTTATTTCTTCTTCTTACGTCTTTTCTTCTCCTAGAAAGTTCTCCTTTCTGTTTCTAAGATGTTAATTTTGTTACCAATCCAAACTATGCTTTTGTTCGACCTATTATGTATTTGCAGTATGAAAGCGACATGAGTAATGTTTGCTTAAGCTGTAATAACGTTATGAAACGCATTACAAGCGAGTATTTATTCATGAAGAGTTCCTGTCAGATTCAGAATAAATTCTCCATTCTTATATGGATGCAAGTTTTTGGATCTTCAGTAATGCAGATATCCACCAAGTTCTACTCTTATTTTCATTTAAAAAAGAAAGACAAACGTGAACAAAGTCCTAATTCAGAAGGATACCCTTCTTACTCCCATTTCTGCTGTCTTCAGCATTGTTAGCTGTTCTGCATGTGTAGCACTAGCAAATGGTGTTTGTCAAATTCACAGTGAATCCGTACAGACTTGGTCCCTGGGAGCTCCCCAGGGATGCCTTTTGTAGCAGGTTGTTCTCTTCCACAGGAGACTGCAAGCTACACAGACTCAATAGTCCAAAACTATTTGGTATCTTTCCCTGTTTCAGTCTCTACCAAAAGAAAGAAACTTGAGTATGACTTGTTCTCTACAGGTTGCTAGTCACAATCAACCTGTATCAAAATACCTTAACTCACTGAAGGGTAGTGGCAGGAAGGTTTTATTTCATACATGGCAATGAATGAATTGGCATACAAGTCCTTACTCCTCTCTTCTCCCTCATATTTATGTTGTTAGACAGTTTTATGTTACATTTGATTATCTTTCATTTTATAGATAGATGTACTGTGTGCATCTGTTCATGGAGACACAGAGTTACAGAGAATTAGCTTCCACATTGTTTAATATTTTTTCCTTACAGGCATTTAACTACATTGTTTTCTGTGTTAGTAAGTTGTCTGATAATGTACTTTCATGCTCTTTAAAGAAAGCTGAACTGAATATTTTCTTCAGATGCAAATATTTGTAAGCTAAGGTGGCAGCTTGTCATACGCTGTTCTGATTGCACACACACACACACACACACACACCCATTTTCTTTGCTGAGAGCTGAAATCTATAAACTAACCTGGGTCAAGATGATGCCTGCCTAATGCTGCATTTGTATGGCTGTCTATCAAAATGCTTTTGTGGAAAGATTTCCCCTGTACCTACATGGAAACAAATTTTTGATTGGCAGAATAGTTTTTGTGATATTTGGGCATAACATCATACATATGTCCAGGACAGCAAGGTAGGCATCACTGGAGTATTGTTAGGCTCAAAAGAGGCAAACTGTGGCTTATGATTGAATAGATGTTGGCACTGGCCTCAGCAAGAACATGTTCACAGTGCTGGTGGAGGTGAGAAACTTGCTAGTTCCCCTAATGCTTTTTGGGATGATGCTGTGGTAGTTGTTAGTGTAGCCATAGGCATATGGTAACCCAATGTTCAATATAGCCTCTGTCTTCTCCTGCTTCGGTGTCTCACCGGGGTGGGTATACACAGACATGCTGTGGCAGAACACAGAGCCCAGGCTGCAATGGAGACCTTTCTGGTAACTTCATCTGTATGCCACACGTTTTGCACTTCACGTACGTCCGTGTAATTCCATTCATTCAGTTTTACTGATGTCATTAGTGTGACAGGCCCTTCTGTTTGTATTGACTGATGACCAGCATTTGCTCATGCAGGGGTGCTTTGTTTCTCACTTCCCTGAAGTTCAAGAAAGTGGCAGATGAAAAAAACATGAGTATCTGAGAGTTAAATTTTGTTACTGATTTCTCCAGAGGAGTCAAGTAATGTATCAGCTCATGTAGTCCCAGTTACTTGCAAGTTAAATCTTCTAGGATCAGGCCCTAAAACAGGCTGAAATTGTGACTATCAGACAGGAAATATTTAGTACAAGGTGCTGCAGAAACTGTGCTTTGAAATAGTTAATGCTATCCCTTATGGTTAGTTATTTAAATACTTTTAGACTAATGAGTATAGTTTGGTTAGATGGTGCTTCTTGGTAAATTTGGGTTTCTGGCTTCTTTAGTTGTATTCTTGCTGCTCTGATGACAGCACTTTTGCATGAAAAATAGTACAAAAATTTCTTTGTAGTGTGCATGGAATACTGATGGATAATATATTAAATCTTTAAAAACAAAAAACACACCAAAAACCAATCTTTATTGTAATGAGCATCTTGTAGCAGTTTTTCTAAAGTTTCAGTGATGCAACAAATGATGACTGGGAGGTAGGAGGGGAGGAACATAAATGACTAAGTAAATGTACTTCTTCAGGATGCAAAAGGGAAAATAAAATTAGGGACAACTGCTACAAACTTTGCTTATCCTCCTATCTCAACTATGACAGCACTGCAACTCCTGCTTAGAAGATGGCGAGGTTTATAATCTGAAATGGAAGTACAGAATGTGAAGAAGCAGCAAACCCTCCCCAGAAGACTGATAACATAAATGACTAAGTAAATGTACTTCTTCAGGATGCAAAAGGGAAAATAAAATTAGGGACAACTGCTACAAACTTTGCTTATCCTCCTATCTCAACTATGACAGCACTGCAACTCCTGCTTAGAAGATGGCGAGGTTTATAATCTGAAATGGAAGTACAGAATGTGAAGAAGCAGCAAACCCTCCCCAGAAGACTGATCTATAACCGTGTAATATCAAGGGTCTGTGGTTGCTGTGCACAAACTCAGTGTGTGCTGCATGGATCGAAGTATGCGGCACAGCTGGGCGATTTCTTCAGGGAAATGGAGAAACAACCCTAACACCTAGCCTGATTCTGGAAAGATCAATACCTATAAGGGATCAGCATCTGCTTTAGCAGGCTAAAAACCAGTCTGAGGCAGGTGACAATGCTACAGGAAAGTAACATTCAGCATGAGGAGAAGATGGAAACAGCTAATACAAGTTGGTCTAAGGAGATAATTACCTGTCACAAAAGTTGCCTTATGCATATATGTTGGCCATGCTGGCTACGACAACATTGCTAGGTAAAAGCAAATGCAATCTGGAAGATTTTAAGTTTTTGTTCCTCTAGAACTGGAAAACAGTAGGACAGTGAGCAGCTGTTGTGCTGTCCACAGGGAGCTCTGAAAGGCTGTGATTGGAAACAGGTGACTTGTGAGATCACTAGTAAGAATGGAGACCAGAGGTCCAGGTTGGAAAGACTTTGGGTCGATTTTTCTCTCCAAGACTTGTCAGCTGTGTGCATTGAATGTCACTGATTGTGAAACTAGTTCTGTTGATCAGACCACAGGAGAGGGTGCGTGGCAGCGACATCTAGTTTTTCTGTGTGCTCTTCCCATGAGCTTTCCGGATAGTAGTACCTCTTTGCACGGCAAGATTTGGCAGTGCTAATACATCTTTGAGGTCTTACCAGAGCTTTATTTCATGTAGTCCTCGAAGCACTCAGAAGAGAACAGTTGCATAACCATTAAACAGAAGCTATGTAACCTAGAAGGAATTACGAAAACACCTATTGTATTATGCATCTTTTTGGGTCTAATTATATAAACATGCTTTATTATTTATAAAACTGCATCACTTCAAAATTTAGTACTGTGTTTCCTTTCCTTTTTTCCGCACTACTAAATTTTGCTCTTAAGACTTTCAGAGCTGCATTTTGAGCATACAGATTTAGGACAGGACTGGTCTCAAGCGGCACTGTAACATTAAATATTAAATAACTGATTCAAACTGCAGCCAAGAGGAAAATCAGATGACAGTCAAATCTTAAGCCAGAAAATTGAAGAGGAAAGCAATAAAGATTTCTCAATTTATCATACCTGCTATTTTGCACATCTTAGTGAGCTGTGCATAACTCTCTCCTTCCTCAAATAACTTCTGCTTAACCATAGTGCAGGAGCTATTTACCATTTGCATGGTTGCTCCAGTCTAACTCAACAGCAGTACCATGCCAAAAAGGGCAAGAAGATATATTTATTTGCTTTTTTTTTTAATTAACATTCTTTATATCCACCTGCATCTGCCAGGCTTTGCAGATATGCAGCAAATTATTATTACAGAAATCTTGGGAGGCAGCAAATTGGAGCAGTGGGGCTACTGCCATCAAACGTATTGTCACACTTGCAGCTTTGTATGAGACTAGTTATCAGGAATGAAGATAAGTAAAGATTTAGTGGAGGGTACAGACTGTTTGAAGCAGAGTTGCACTTCTATCTAGTTTCTGGACCAATCGAAGGTATGCCATGGGGCTGAACTACTCACTAATTGTGTTTGTGATCTGCTCTATGTTTGGGTTTTCAGTGTATAGGTCTGTCATGATCTAAGCACATACAGATGTAGGATTTAATAAAGCTCTTAATTTATTTTAAGAGCTTTATTAGATGAAGGAGATTGTGAGATTGGAACTTAGAGTAGAAATTCTTTAGGAGATCTCTCTGGAAACTTGCAAGTAAAACATAGGTCCATGCGTACCAGGCCAAATGCTGAGAGGGTGCCACCTGGGCAATCAAATTACCTTCACCCTGTCTTATTTTGAGTTCTGCCTGGAAAAGAGTTGGAACTCTGATTTTCTAAATTCCTTCAAAAGCTGGTATCTCAAAAAAAGGTGGCAATTTGTTGCTTTACTTTTCTGGATAGTGATGCCGGCTGTAAAGTATTAATAGTAATCCACCACAATTCCCTAACAATCCTGTGGGATAGCACTGCTCGCTGCTTGTGTGTGTTAGGGCTTCGATCAGGGAAGGCAAAACATCCAAAAAGATTGCTCAGGGTGAAACACAGTAACACCTGAATTGTCATGTGCCTGATATAAAAGCACAGTTTTGTGCAACTTAACTACTATAAGATTGAAGTCTTAATACTGTAAGATCAACACTTGTGATACAACACAAAATATCTTAAGTTTGAATTTGTGAGAACATTAAGTGTTTAAGATGCTAGTAGTCCTCCTAGGTTTTGGATGGATTAAGCATTATTTTTCTGTGCTCTGTCTTGTATTTTTACACGGTTTATTGCCTAAAAAAATACTATCTTTGTGGGGATTTTTTGTTGTTTTATGGGAGAAGGGTTGCTATTTGTTTGTTGGTGTTTGGTTTTGTTGGTTTTTTGTTTGTTTGGTTTTTTTAACCTAAAATGGGAGCTATAATAGGTCGGTGGACAATTTCACAAATATTAAGTTGATCCAAAAGTTCAGAGTCTGTTGGTTTTGGGGTCATCCTCTAAATATCTCTCCTTAGACATAACCATCTAGAAGGAATGCATACTTCTGGCTATGTCAGGAGCAGCATTAATTGGATTAAGTTCCCTTGAATGAATCAGAAAGTTGAAGGCTCTGGTACTGTGTTTGGGAAGAAAAGATTTTTTGCAGAAAAATGCAATGTGAGGATAAAACATGGACTGCTTTAAGTCACAGTGGGCATGTGGGGAACTTAGAAATGCTTCCCATTTAAAAGAAATAAACGTTCAGTTTTGTTTAAACTCAGCCTCAGAAATGCTCCTTTGAGTAGTCTCACAGGGAACATACTCTCCACAGCCACAGGAAATCGTTGCAGCAAAAATAGTTTTTAGTCTCAGCTAACGATTGCAATAGCCCAGCTACATGCTCATCCAGTTCAGTCAGACGGTGGGGATTAAAATGGAGAACAAGCTGCATGATGGCAGTTCAAACCTTCTCATCTTCTCCAGAACCAAGGCCTGCACCTGTGGAGTTTGTGTTAGGTTCAGTGTGGCGTTCAGCCCAAAGCCTGAGCCCAGAGGTCTGTCGGCCACTGCCAGGAGTTGAGCAGCAGGTGACTGAGAACAGCAAATCGAAATTTTACTGGAGTGAATTTCCATGGGAAAAACTTCAGGAGTCTGCAGTTTCTCTGAAAATAGTTTCCAGAGCCAGAAAGCCAGTTTCTTCGACTGCAGGTGTGGTGAGTCCATGGCTAGTTGCTAAACATGAGGGGGTTTTTAATGTTAACTGTTTTGAAGTGTGGCATTCTTACATTGCTGTTTGTGGCCCTGACTGTAGCAAATCAGTGGTAAAAACATCTCTGTAAATAACAGCTACAATTCTGGAAGCAAAATGGCTGTTACGTTTTTAAAATTGTGTGTTTATTACGTTTCATGTTTGCTTGTCAAAAGTCAGTTGGATAACTTTGGATCCTTGCACCCCATTGCTGAGCAGCAGGCACTGGTTTGACATTGAAGCCATAAGGGGTGTGTGTGCTTAGGGTGGGGAGGGCTGTGCGCTGCCGGGGGCATGCTGCAAAGCTGGGGGCTCTGCAGGAGTGCCTGTGTTCACAGCCCGGACAGCCGATCTTCCTGCAAAAGAAATGGAAGAAAGGGAAAACTGCAGGAGCGGAGAGGCCTTGTGCCTCTTCAGCCTTATTCTTGGGAGAAGCAGCCCTTTTCCTGGCCATGCTGAGCTCACTCTCCTGGACAGCAGGTCCACGGGGAAGACAGCGTCTTTCTGACACAGAGCACAAACCCCATGTGGTGGGCTCTGCAAAATATGTGTGCATGTTATGTGGGGCAGGGGGGCGCTTTGCTTGAACATTGCTTGAACAATTTGTTTTTATTAGCTGAAGTTTAATTTCACATTTCAGAGCAGAAATTTGGAGGGAAATTTTAAGGACAAAATTCATCAGTGTGATGTAGGGAACCTCGTTAGACATATGCATGAAATCAGTGAAGTGCTTGCTCAAGTGTTCACTTAAAGTTTTTCCTGAATTGAGCAGGATGGGGTATACCAGATTAGTTGGCAGAGGCTCTCCAACTTTTCTATCTCCTTAGTGTTCTGTATCATGCTGAAGCATCTTTAAAATTTCATTAGCAGCTCAAAGTTAAAAGGGTTGAGAGGTTAAGAAACTGTCTGTGCTCTGGATCAGGAGTGCACTCGTGTGTTGAACAAGAGCAGTCAGATCTGTTGCTGCACTCTTGAGGGGCTCTGAAGCATTCATTTGAAGACTACGTTAGAAAAGAATTACTTTTTTTGTTACTGAAGAGTCACTTTTTAGCTTGACTGTTTGCTGCAGTGTGTCACATCCATATTTGAAACACTGGCCTGGTAAGCACCAGCACAACCTGAAGGATTTACCAGAAGGACCATATGTAAACAGGTCCTCATTCTGGGCTGGAGCAGACCAGACACAAGCCTGGTTCAATCTAGAAGTGTTGTAGGCGTGTTAGTGCAGGACTAAAGTGAACCTCATAAACCCTATTGCGAGCAGACAGATCAAGTCTTCCAGAACACTTCTTCCTTGAGTGCTTTCATCTGGGTTTGCTGGATTTAAATTAACCTAAAAAGTCTTTCAAGCAGCACGCTTTGTGTGTATGTGGGTCATTCAAATTTTGTGTCTCTATACAACTGACTGGAGGAGTGTTTCAAGTCTGAGGGCCAGAGCAAATTCTCACAAAACAGAGCAGCTTCAGCTGTCATCATCTTTCAGTTAAATGTGAATTGATGTGGTGGTCACCCACAATGGGGTGCTTCACCTAGTGGCCTCCATTGTATTGCTTTAATAGGGCAGCGAGTATTGCTGGGGGGAAAGGGGAACAAAAGATATCTTAGTACAGATCTTGCCTTGCTTTTCGTAGTCTGTTGGGCTCTGCTACCGCTGTTCTAGGAGAGTTTGTTACTTTCCCTGTTGCAGACAACCAGCTGTGACCCAAACGACAACTGTGCCCAGTTGGGGCACCTTCAGGATAAGCTGCTGATGCTTAAGAAGGACCTTGAGCAGGATATCAGAAAGGGTTTATGCCACTGGCCAAACATTTTCCCTTCTCTGGGGTCTGTGACTGTTCAGACTGTGCTTAGGCTAAGGGCTTTTTACAAATTAAAGACCTCCTTAATCAACTACCACTTTGTGAATTCAGTTGGGAATGAGACTTGATAACCTCACACTTAAGAAAGATGCCCTTCTCTTCTGTGATGTCCTGTGCAGAGAGAAAGAATATTTTGCCTAAGTTACCAAAATACTAAGGTGGTTTGGACATTGGGCTGTACTGTGCGTGGATGTAATTAATACTCATAACTGTTTCCCTCCACTTGCATCTCTTCACCAGTGGGCTGCAGTGAGACCCAAATAGAGGGATAAAGAAGCATATACTGTGGATTGTGAATGATGGATTTCATTAGAGTACTTGTTGCAAGAGAATTGAATTGAGAGTTCACCTTTGGAGGAATCTTGCTGGACAAATCTGCATTGCATGAAACATATTTATCTCATACTTTCTGGCCTTGTCTGTATGATTTTGAGTGAATAATGCAGCTTCACAACCTAGTTCCTGTCCCTTTCCTCCTTGTCCTTCGTCCCAAGTCATGGAGTATTTTCTGCTTCACAGGAAGAGATCCTACACATGGTGACTTTGTGGCTAACAAACCCTTCAGGAGTGTGTGAGAGATGTGACAGAGGAGAAAATTGAACCTAGGTTTTCCAAAGCCTGGCAGATGTTCTTACTGCTGGGCTACCGAGTAAAAGAGACATCTGAGGGGGAGTGAGGACTGCTCATATGCCAATAAAGCATCAACAGGGTTTTGGGCTACTTGCTCCCTGCAGCAAAGTAGGACACCGGGCACAGAACTTAGTGCTAATTCAATTCCTGGTGTGTTCAGAGGCATAGTGATCTATGTGTGACCTTGTGCAAAGGGTTATTGGTATATCTACCATTAAATTTCTGATAGCACATAGCTGACAGCTACAGGTAGACTCCTTGCCTTTTTTTACTCTACAGCTGAAGCTGATGGGAACAACATCCCTTAATTTTGACCATTAGTTGTATGTATATTTCTTCTGACTGTAATGCCTCATAAATGTCACTCATTCTGTAAATGGTCTTAACTGTTCATTTAGTTTAATGTGGATTTTATAGATCTCAATATATGTTAATTTGTAGGTAACAAGCATCTAGTTATATCTTTGTCTTTTTTTAAATTTTATTTTATATAAAAAGACAGTTACAAATGAAATATCTCCAGTTGTTAAGGTCATTGGTGTTAGCAGTTAATGTGCAACATTTACTAAAATGTTGAACATAGTTACTTAGCTAGTTAGGTCAGATATACTTACTGCATAATAATAAATACTTTAATAATTTATAATTAATTTTCTTCCAAACCTTCTTGCATTCATCTATTTGACCTTGGCCAGTGGATAGTTTGCTGTTAATAGCAGCAATAAACCATCTACAAGTAGTAGTAAAACAAGGTGGGAAACTCCTTGGACTTCTTTGTATGGGATTGAGATTCCAATTGGGGTATTGAGCTGGCAGAATTTCCCTTTGAAGCCCACAGAAAAGGCAGCTAGCTGCCTGGTACAGAGCAGTGGAAAGTCCTTTGTAGCTCCCCTACCACCAAAGTTACCTGATTAATGACAATAAACATGCTGGGAGTCAATTCTGACTTTGCTTTGTTTTGAATTTTTCTTTATTGCAGTTTGACCAAGCCAGGAGTTTGTTGTATAGCTTTTGTGGATGTTGTTTAGCAGGAAGGAGCAATTTTTTTGTACCAATATTACTTATTTTTTTAAGAAGTGAGCACTTTCACCAGCTTTGTCTATCACCCAGTTCTGAGCCTTGCTTTATCTTCTGATGCTCAATCCAAGTAGACTTGTTTGGCAGGTTAGGGAAAAAGAGGAAAGAAGACCAATAGCATATATTATCATATACACGTATGCATGCATCACCTTTGTAGCATTTGAACAGTTGGAGCAAGTTGATTGTCTTTGGCAGACCCAAATAGTACCTGGTGGCTCTTGGCTCTGAGGTTTTTCCGCAGCTCCAGGAATTCTCCTACAGGTCAATCCATGGCTTTAGTGCAGATCTACAGCAGTGGCAGCCCTTTTCTGGGGGTGGGTGGAAAGTTAAGTGGGGAAATCAGTATTTCTGAATTTGCTTGTTTCAGGAAAGGGCCTTTTTATTTCCTCTGAGGTGATAGCTGCAGCAAATGCTGCAACCAGAGTCTTCCAGACGTCCGTGCAGACTGGAAAATCCCTGAGACCCACCATCTAAAACTTAACCATTAACATATTTCAAATACTTTAGACTGTCTGTGAACTCCTCTATGGAATATTGCATCTCCCAACAGCAAGCTACAAATGTCCTCATACATATTATGAATTTTGCTTGGAGAAGTGTGAAATAAAGGTGATATTGAAGGGATTCTTAAAACAAGAAAAATCTTTGTGAGGAATTTATCATAGCTGTTTACGCTTAGGAGTGAAGGAAGGGCACTGGGAGTGCTCAGCAGTGAGATTAGTTTAGACAGTTTTTCCCTCCTAATATTTTTATTTTCAGTGACAGCCATCAAACTTTCACTAGATGAGGTATGTAACCCTGAAATTAAATGGCAGGCTTCCTAGCCGTAGGACAGGCCTAATGAGAAAATTGTTACCCAAATAAAACCTTCCTTCATATTGCTGTCCTTGCTGTTTCTTCTATGTGCGTGATCGAAGGTTTCTACCAGCACAACTAATGTTTTGCCTCAGAGTGCTCTATTTTTGCAGTATCTTGAGGAAACTGCCAGCATGAAAGCTGCAAGACATGTTGCTAGTGTGACTGAACCCTTGAAGGGATTGGTATTTTTAGCATATCAATTGAATAAATTAATCTCTGCAGTGCTGTGGAGGCTACAGGATAAAAGAGAGTTTCTGTTCAGCTGAAATATCACACTTTAAATCTCATTGACGTTCTTACACTCTCCTGTACTGAACTTGTCAGAGGGTTATTTATGTATGACACAACTTTCTTTCTAAATACTTGTAAAAGTAGCTTTGAAAAGGAAGGTTTGGTTTAACCTTCCTTTACATAGGAGCATTTTCAGTTTTGAAACCATTCCAGTAATGTCTGAACACGCTTCAGTGCCAATTAACTGTAAGCTAATAGTTTTGCCAGTGGAGAGGAAGTTTGTAAGTGCTGTAAAATACGTAATTGAAGATGATTCATGCTGCAGTATTGCCTCACATTAAGGATGCTAAATCTCATCCTGCTATAAATGTTATGAATAGTACCTCACTGGTGTTTATGTCAAACATGTTTGTGTAGTCACTCCAACGCTTGGGAAAAAAAAACAGGAATTCCTCTAAGAATTTACACTGCATGAGGTTTTGATTTTATTTCCTTATACTTCCATTGACTCTTCTTTCCTAAGCCAGTAATGTTCCAAAAGATAGGAAGATACTCTGCATGTCGTCTTTTATTGGGGAAGGGAGAAAGACTAGGGGAGAGGATGATTTTGTATTAAATCTCCTGCTGGTTTCTCTCTTATTTTCCGTGGCATCTTGATTTTAGCTTCTAGTTTGCCTCTATCTGAAAAGAAAAACTAGAACCCCAGCAATTATTTCATGTGTACTTGGGAAAATGTATAATCATCTTTATCAAGGAAACTCTTTGGAAGTGGACATAAATTGCGGATATGTATCTGTATCCAGCGTATCTGTCTGATGCAAATGCACTCCCTAAAACCAAGAGTTAAGTGCTGGAATCTGCTAAGCGAAATTCCAGCTCATTGTGGATGATGCTTTTTATTACTAAAGACTGTATTTGCTGTGCAGCACTCTAAAGTCACCTGTTGAAGGCTTAATAAAATTTCTTATTATCATTGTCCTGGTGTCTAATAACAAGTGAACTTCCCTGCAATAGGTGTGTGAATTGTCATCTGTCCTCCACTGTCCTGCTAGTTTTCATGAAACTTTTAAAAACTTAATTATCCTTGAAAATTTGTTTTTACCTGACATGTTTAGGTGAAATTAGACAGTATTTTCAGAGGGGAGGCTGGGAAAAGCAGGCAGATGATCACAATGCTTGGTAACAAAAGTTGTAGAAAACCAGACCAAAATTTTGCTTCAACTTCTGTTAATATGACCAGGGTGTGGTGGTTTGGCAGTGCTATAAGAAATCATGTGTTGAACTGTAAAGTATGTAAACCTGGTATCCTGGAGTTAATCTCTTGTACCTTTTGCAGGTGGAGATTTACATTTTACCTTTATATATTTACCTATGGAGTTCGGTTCCTGAAAAAGGTAGGCACTTATATTATTATGCTTTCATAACACATCACAGATTTGAAGTCTCGTATAGGTATAATATAAAGCACAGGCGTAAAACTTATGTTCAGGAAGAATAAAAATTAAAATTTAATTTGCATTCATAAAATGAGTTGCTGCTGGCATTGGTAAGAAATATAAGTTCTTACCAATATTTAATGGGGTAAAAAAAAAATAAATTGGTATAGCAACACGCCGAGTTCACTTTATTACTTTTCATTATAGGCATTAAGCTGGCAGTAAGGCTTACCAAAGTATTCATCTCAATTAAATGCCTCTGGCAGAGGTTGCTTTTTGTTAACAAACAAAATCCAGTAGTGCTATTTTTTGCCCGTTCTTTGTCTGATGTATTGTGGAAAGAAGTTTCCATGGAGTTTCCCATGAATGCTGTGTTTCTGGTGATTTAAGCAAAGAAGGGTATTAATAGCTTCTAAACCCCCTGGCACAGGTCTATTAACCCTGCCTTAGGCAGTAATATGGATTGATGGTGCAAGTTGTTTTTACAATGTGACTAGTTCTCAGAGCTTTTGGGCAAGTCAGGCCATATTTGTGTAATTCTGAGAGGTGAAATTAGGGAAATGTGTGGTCTCAGTGCGTTCATGTAATCTTATCTTCTTCGTTTTGGACAAAAATTTGACAGAAAAAACGTATCCTAAATGTTTCTGGTGCTTTGTAAGTAAAAGTAGCTATTAAAAAAAAATCCTCCTCATTTTTATGGTTGTAATTCTTGAGGCTGACACAGGTGCCAGTCAGCTTGGTGCCAGCAGGACTGATGATGTGCCTGTGTGGAGGGGGGACATCAGAGCTGTTCTCAGCTATTTAGCAGTAGTCAGCCCCAGAGGAAGCGTGTGCGTGCCAGTCCTCCAAACAGACCAGAGCAGCATGTAAAGTGCAACCTCTCCCTGCCTCTTGAACACGTATACTTTGTGTGTACTTCATCACTGTCATGCTGTATGGTCATGATCTGATACTCTCTTTTCTGCCTTCGATTCTGTACATGTCTGTGGTATGAAATACGATAATAGTTTTAATAAGCAATTGTCACAACCTAAAAGGTTACTCGGCCTGCGGGTGTGTACGAGATCGCAACTGTGGGTTCGTAGGATTCTGTAATACACCAGGACACGGAGGCTTTATCCTCTGAATTTCTCTACTTCGTTACAGATTACCACAAATACCACAAAAATCACCATTAGCAAGTATCACAAAGTCACTACTAGAAAGCATATCTATGATTAATAAAGCAAATCTCTCTCAGCACAAAGAAGGTGTCTTTCTAGGAAAAACTCTGAATACCAGCATTTCTAAAGACTAAGAAGAATACAGTAAATGCATGCTTCATTACAAGCCATTGTGAGCTGTTTCTAAAGGCTGAGCTAACATGCAAAGTGCAGGATGTCTTCCTCCCAATTCAGCATATGACTGCAGTTTGAGGAGGGCTGACTGACATAGCATGGTTTTTTGAACAAGGTATACCATTGCTTGCTTAACAAGGATTGGTTGTGTAATTTTGTTGTAATTTTAACTTTCAACGTGTTTAATTTTTACAAAGAGAACTTGTTCATTATGTAATTGTGTATGTATTTTTAATTACTCATTTTTACAGTGTTGTAAATGAGTCTTGCAACATTTTATGCCATAGTCATTATTCCAGTGTTCTGCTTCATATACTCAGGTCTTTCACATGGGAATGTATGTAAATTAACAAAATTATGATTGTGATTGTATTTATATTTACACAATCTCCCTAGTAACATTGTGTAACTAAAAGAAAGTACAGGCTTTTTGCTGTTGATCAAACATCAAAGATTTTGCTGGTTCACTTAGGGGGGAAATCTGGGTTTGCAAGGAATAAAATCCAGACCCCAAAATCTGGAGAAAGACACTTTTGAGAGCTTCGCTACAGTACCAAAGTGGATAATCCTTTTAAATTTGTATTGGTTTTCTTAATGGAATAATTGCAGAGAAATACTGAATTGCTTCCTTAGGAAGCTACTGAAAAAAGTTAAGCATAATAAACTCTCTTACAAATTCGATAGAAAGATCTTTCCTTCAAAAACCTGTTTTGCCTGGAGAAAAAGTTCATATCATAGTCAGCAGTGTCTTGCTGGGCTAATGCTACAGTAGAGATCTGCATCTTTTCAAGTAACAAGGTCTGCTTAAGATCATCCCTAAGATACCTAGTCTGGAAGACTGATAAGCGTGGTGAGTGAGCCCACGTGCAATGGCAGTCCCGACGGGTGCGATTCCATCACAGCAACAGGTGCTGCCTTACCGGGAGAGGGTGAGAAAGAGTAAATACTACAGACGTTCTTGTTTTGAAGAACAGAATATGCCGCCAGCATATGCACCACATTGGAAATATTAATTTTGACTTTTAAAACCTAAGCTAATGCTTAGTTAATACATAACTTTGGATAGTTGGATAAGACATTTCCATACAGTGTGTCTTTCAAACATCCAAATGTAACAAGAATATATTTTTAAAAGGGAAACTGCATTTTGGTGCTTTTCAAATGAACAGAATCATTCAAGGTTGGTTGGTTTGTCCATTTCTGGGTAGTTAAGATCCCTGATTTGAGAAGGCTGGTTTTGCTGTCTTGAGTGGGAAGTGTTCCTTATTAGTTGGTCTTACAAGGACTTTTACTCTTACGAGGTATTCCCTTTAGAAAAGTGAACCAACTCAGTTGTACAAGAGGCTCTCCCTAAAAGACTATGCCCAAAGCATTGCCTCTTTTATAGTTTCTTTGTTGGCTCTTGAATTGCCAGGCAACAAAATACTCTGACTTCTATATTATTGTCCTTCCCTCCCGACTTGACCTAGTCTCCTTGCAACCTGCTGCTCCTTTGCTTTGCTGCATATGTTGCTGACCTGATGGTTTTTTTGTTCACACTTCGCTCTCTTAAATGTTCCTTCCTTAGTTTGAGGGTGAAATTCATCTCTACCTACAAGACTGGCATGGAGCCCGTCAATTACTTAAGCACCACTTTGAGCTCCTTTGCTTTGTGCTGGCCCTTTGCCTAGAGGTGAATTTCACCTTTTGGATTCTTTCTGAAAACACCTTTCTCGTAATGCCCACAGCACATGAATCATTGCTACTTCGTCTTCTACTGTCACCTTCCCTATTTGCTGCATAAAGCAATATTACTGCATCAGTGCAGTAGGGCAGATGTCTGTGTTTCCTTGTGCCCACCAAACGGCCCAAGGAAGATCTAACCGGGATACTCTGGCAAACCAACATTCTTGCAAAGAATGTCATTAGGTCTTTGGTGGCTTTGTAGTGCTGACAAGCTTATCTGGGTTTTTGGGAAGATGTGCCCAAGCTTAATAAGCAGTAATTGGTTAGCAGACTTACCAACTCCGTTCGTTTTAGTTCTGAAAGTGTGATACTGTCAGCATGGCACACATGCCAACGTTAATTTATTTTTAGAGTGGGAGTAACTAGCTGCATTGAAGTTTTACATTTGCCTGGCTAGAGCATCTTGCAAGGAGGAAGAGGTTTGGGGTTTCACCTTTGATCTTCACTTCCCTACAGAAGCATATGAAAGCTAATAAAGCTGTCATTCGGAGCAATCGTAGCTCTCTCTAAAATGCCATGGCAAGCTTGTCTTTGTTACTGTCCATGACTGCAGTTAATAGCTGATCTAGATAAAAGAAATTTCTGCACCCAATAAAAGAACCTGTAAGTCTTTGTAGTAACAACTGCATGTGATATGATATATCAATTCTTTTGCCATGCTATAATTGCTGAGTATGTCACTGGAGATTTAAAAACTTTCTTTTCACTGAAAGCTCTATCTCTTATTGAACTGTTCTCTTGGGTTTTGTCTTTTTCCAGTAACAGATGTATGTTGTTAAGTCATAAATAAAGTAAAAAAATCTTACTTTTGTTGAACAGTATTTTCAAAAAATCTCATTTCACAAGCATATTCCTTTACCCTGGTAATACATATACTACAGCATTCCTTGTATCTTTATAAATCACTGAGATTTGAAGCATAAAAGATAACTAACCAATTATATTTCCACTCTGATCATGTGTATGCAAATTCTTCCCCTTTCTGACTGCAGCTGAGATTTTTCAGCACTACCATTTGTCACAAGACACTTCGTTGCAAAGCACCATACCAGTATTGATGCCAACAAGGCATTAAGTTCCAGTGACATTAAACTGGCTTCTTTGCTTATTGCTAACATAGGAACGAGATAATGTTTTTGTTTTCTTCAGTAATATTTGCAATTAAATCAATGGTGGCTTGGTCATTAGGAGTTAATGGTCTGATTGTGCTTCCATTAAATGGAAAAATTAGTGTTAGCTTCGGTGATAAAGAAACAGAGTGAGGAATTCAGGACTGGCTTGTTGCTTGCTTGCTGATCCTTGGTGCTAAGCAGTATCTGTATAATGCTGTAGAATGAAAAACCTTTACAAACATCTGGAAGCAAAGCTTCCAGGTGACATATGGTTACTTTTCACATTCAGTTTCCTTCCTTTAATTGCCCATGAGAATTACAAACTCACAAAAGAGCATGAATTCCCTGCAGTAAGAGTCTTATGAAGTCTATGTTGAGACTTGGGAACCTGAAGTTGCATGTAGGTATCCTACTGGGAAAAGGACCATCTGCCTGGATAAACAAATAACTTTTGACTTGCTCTTTTTCAAATTTAGTGTTGAAGTAAGGCTGATGATATGAGGATGCTGTGGCTGTGTTTAAAAAAATGCCAGGTGCAGCAAGCTTCTGTATGTATGCAGCTGATTGAGTTCAGTTCTGCATCTCCCTTCCTATGGAGTCATCCCCTACTACAGAACTGTCTGCCATGTAATTGCAACTGCTAGTGGTGCAGATAGATTGCGAAACAACAGGAAAGCCATATTGAAGTGTAAAAAAACCTACTTAAGTGACATAAATGTATGGAAGGCAGCTAGAAAAATAGCAGTGTAGTATGGATGAAAAAAAAACCCAACAGAGCTCCACTTCTGTTGGAAAGTTCCTCTTTCTTGAAACTATAGGATGTTTCAAAAGAAGAAAAT
The DNA here is from genome assembly GCF_000690835.1 of Fulmarus glacialis. Lineage (NCBI taxonomy): Eukaryota > Metazoa > Chordata > Aves > Procellariiformes > Procellariidae > Fulmarus > Fulmarus glacialis. The sequence goes on from NW_009187773.1 coordinate 28,566, forward strand.
GAAGTGCTTATCCTCGTGTGTGCACTAACTGCTGAACTAGCCAATTACTGTGTGACAGCAGGAGATGCTCTGTTAGTGGCCTACAGTTTCTACATGCACTTAGGAAGAACCTGGCTTCGTATTGCTTTTTTGTGAGTGAGGGTGCTTTGTTCTGCTGCTCAGCTGAGTTGGCATATTCTTTGCCTCTTTTTGGAATAAAATAGCAACAGCGATACATGCAGATGTTACAGCCGTGGGAGAGTAGTATAGCATTTGTAAATGCCAATTTGGGTTGCTTATAGTCAAGAATTTTAGAACCAGAAGTCAGACCACCTTCATTTGAAATACAAAAAAAGAACTTGTCACTTCATGGTGTGGTGACTGGGTTTTGACATCGTTTCTGTATTACAGTTCACCTATATCTCTTTATTATTGAGATTGTTAACCTTAGAGGAAGTAAATAGTTGTTGATGCGCACAGCAACTTCATGGAATTGTTGATTTGGGGAAACAGGCATCTCTGTGATGAAGATTGTGAGTTCATATCCCTGTGCGAAATAAGACTGGGACACTGTAACAATGGGATGTTTACCTGGAGTGGTGTCTCATTTACCATTCTGGTTTTGGAATTTTCCTGCTATTTATCTTTCTATCAGTTTTGCAGCTATTTTGGTATTAAACTATTTAATAGCTTTACTGTATGCTGTGTCTTGCATCTCTTCTATCACTGATACTTCCTCTTCAGTTTTCTTCAGAACATCCTGAGGTCTGTTCTGGATGCAATCATATGTTCAGATGTCATAAAATACATCTCCATTTATTTTAGCTGTTAAATAAAACAGTTTTGGAAACACTAGCATACACTTCCTCCTTAAAGGAAACGTGTCTCTTGGTTTTTGGTCACTAAGCTGATAAGTTGGTGATGACTTATTTTAGTCAGGTTCAGGACATAGTAAGACGCAACTGCTGTCACTCTGTTTGCTCTGCTTAGTCATGGCAAGATGTTTTGAAGGACCTCCAAGAGGTGGTGGACTCTTACTTTTGGTCAAAGTAATATTATAGTTCAGATTCTCCCAGAAAGTAAGGAGTTACTATTAGTGTAAAATCACTACAGCACTTCTGTGTGCATTTATATCATTTAATGTTCTTTCCTTTAATGGAAACTTTTCTTAAAAGACAAATGGATGAAAACCACACACTGCCGGTATTATCCCAAAGTTATCTCCAGTGTTGGAAAATTAAGGTTGAATTGAGTCACTCTACTATTTTACAGTAAGTATATGTTTTCTCTGTTATGAAAGACATATTTCACTGTACTCTGTTCACCTGTTTCTTTCTCAGCCATATAGGGTCTCAGCAGGCTCGTGGGATGTTCAGCATACATTATAAAAACTTCCCTTCACAGACTCAATAAAGCAGCTTAATTCAGTCACAAATTACTTTGCCTAATAAACAAGGAAGGTTCTAATTTCACAGCTGTACGTGAGACTTTTTTGACACTGGTGCTGTTTTTTCTTAATTGCTCCCCTAAGAGCTGAGTTGTATCTCCATGGAGCAATGGAGGGTACAGGTTTGATTGGTTACTGGTTTGTTTCTCTTTTTTCCTGACCTGGTTTGTGTAGACTTGCAACGAATGACCTGACCTTGGAAAGCCCGACATGAGTGAGATCACTGGTAGTTTTCTACCTGCTGTACAGCATTTGTTTTCTGGCCTCTCTATCTCAAGACTGGCCATGGAAATCTCATGGATTATCTGAAGATGAGTAGTTGGGAGGAGGTACAGCTTTATCCTGGCAGTTCTCTTGGACAGGCTGGTTTGTCATAGCGGCCTGTTCCCCCGTGGTCAGTTCTTCTGTTTTGTGCAGCCCAGGGCTTGTTGGCACTGGGAGTGGCAGAACCATTCTGGGGACAAACTAAATTTTATATAGTTCTATATAGTCTTTCCTTTCCCATGTACTCCTCAGCTATCTCCTATGTCAATATTTTCTACTTCTATCTTTCTGTTGGATCACTACACTGCTTCCGCCCACTTCTTAAACTGACCTTATTATTTTGGGGAGTGGATTTGGGAATCGTCTTAAGTCTGCAGGTTTGATGTGTTCTGGTGGACTACAGAAAGGCTGCCTTATTTCATTCCTGTCTTGTTGCCATCTTTTTACTGTGATCATTTTATCTAGTATCAACACATTTTCCCAAAGAAACAGATAGCAATGACCTTGATTTAGCTCTCAGGGTC
>NW_009187773.1:30810-36150 GCF_000690835.1 Fulmarus glacialis
CATCAGGGTCTTTAATCTTTCTGGTGGTTATTTGTTCCTCTCAGTTCTCTAAAATATGAGGAGAATAAATGAGGAGTTTTATCTTTGTACATTGCAGTTTCCAAAGTGCTAGTGAGAACGGGATGCTTCTGACTCTGCCTTACTGATACCATGCCCTGTCGCCTGGCGGTTCGGTAAGACACAGGGATTGTGATCGGTCAGCTCTGGAGGTGCTGGGTAAACAAGCCAGGGTGCGGCTGCTTTGAAGCCAACTGGTCTTTCTCGGTTGTCCAGTGACTCTTCTCTGTAGTCACACTACGGGAGATACACATGGTCGCCTTTTCAAAAGCCTCATGCTGGTTGCAATGTTTTATTGAATTGTGATTTTTAAGAATGCTTTTGAAGTCATCCCGCCAATTTCATGAGAGAAAAGTTGTGTTATAGCAAAGGTGACTGCATCTGCAAAGAGCTCTCCAGATATTCATGCGGAGCATGACCGTGAATGGTTTTCTTTTCCTAATGTCACTGGTTATGTATAGGTATTGCGGAAAAGGATTCTTTCTAGCTTGATGACAAGTTTTGAAGTTGACATTTTAACTGCTTTACTTACTTGGGAAGCTGTGCCGTATTTGTGGTTACTTTGCACACTAAGTCATGATACTGCAAGGTCTGCAGTGGAATGAAGCTGCTAATAGAGAAGATCATTGACTGTGCTTTCAAACAAGCTTATGTTACTCTTTTAGTTGGCATTGGATTGAGAAATGAAGAAATAAATAGGAAATAATTTTGAAAATTATCCTGTTTGAAATGAAATCTGCAGTCACTGGGCTGTAAATGTTCTGCTCTGGGGCTCATGCATTGTTGCAAATTAGGTTCTAGATAAATAAATAGAAGTATATATTCTTATAGCATATATAAGTATAACCAACCAGTATATAGTGCTGATACTGTGCTTTCTAAAAGCCCTGTGTTTTACAAGTATGATAGCTCCAAAACGTCCTATTGAATAAAAGCCCTTGGGCTTTGAGATCACTCTCACAGGATTCCTGTATAGGGTCTTCCCCTCCGCTCCAGCTGGACTGATACCTTGCTAATGATTCATGAGCAACGCGCAAGTTCTGAAACCAATGGATACAGAGGTGTCAGATGCATTTACTTGGACTTCTGGATTTTCATTTGGTTCAGGATCGTGAAATTGCCTTTTCATAATTTCAAAACGAAGGTCATGCTCCAGTTTAAATGGGGTTTTAGTTAGAATATTAATGATACCGTTCTGGAGGAAATAACAAAAATGTTTGAATGCAGAAATTGATAGTTTGAAATTCTTCACACAAGTTGTCTGCAGTGCATAGAGAACATCCTTCATGGGGACTCTTGGCAGCTACTGTCATTAGAAATAAAGAATAAATTTATTTTTCCTCAGTATTGTATGGGAATCATAAGAGGATATCATTCATGCTTAAAGTACTGACAACTCATCCTGCTGGAAGCTATCCAACACCAAAGATCACCTGTAATAGCAGAGTTCTCCAAGGCAGCAATTGATAGCTGTGGCTTTTTTAACTTTTTGGATTAATGTTACTATAAAGATTCATCACGGGTAGGAATCAATTTTGGTAGATCTAAACTGTATTTTAAAAAATGTACTGCAAAACACCAGCAGCTGAAAAATAAATTGCTGTATTGAAAATGTCCAATGCCCTGGACGGTGTTCGGTGTTCCTAGCAGTAGAACAGACTTGATTATGTTGTAAAAGTTTCTCAGCTATTGGAAAGCTATTCACAGAATTCGTTGCGTGTTACGTCATTTGGAGCAGAAAAAAATGAGCTGCATCAAATGGTCAGTATTTCATTTATCATTGCATCTCCTCTTGCTGTACCTACTGCACCTACTTTTTCATGAAGGTAATGCTTCTGGATATTTTGCAGAACAGAATAATACAAGAAACACAGCATCTCGGAAATACTCACACCACTGTTTGGAATACATCTGACCGTCTGATTCTTAGAATGAGACTACTTAAACAGGCTAAATTTTTCTGGTTTTCATGCTGAGATACCGAAGCATGAGTTTGTGAAATATCTACCACCTTGGTTTAAACCAGAACTGTCTCTAGAAAACAACGTGGCAACAGCTAGAAGCGGGAGGTTTGCCTCCAGAGCCCTTGCTGCTGCCCTCTGTCTCCTTCATTCTTGAATTATTTGAAGCAGGCATTTAGTTGGGCACTTCTTCTAGTCTAGTCTGCATCTGTTGTGGTATTTCCTTCCCGTGTTATACCTGAAAGGTTTTAATATTATCTATTACTGAAACCTTGTAATTACTTCTGTTCAGTGAGCTTATCTGCCTGATAATGGATAAATACTCTCATTTAAATAAAGAATGTCGGAGGCCACTCTGGAGCCCTTTTAACACAATGCTGATACTTGATATTTTACTGTGCTGTTAACAGAGGGATAATGTGACACGTATGCCACTCAGGGAGGAAATGAAGCCTGTCTTTGGCAAATTGTTCTTGCTGTAAAATTGATTGGGGGACTCTGTTTTTCTTGATTACTTTTTTTTTTTTTTTAAATTGGAAAACAAATTACTGAGTATCTGTAAGTAATGAAAATTGTTAAGCTAAAATAATTTTGGTTGTTAAAATCCAATCATACTCTTACTCTTTACCATGAAAGTAGGGCTGAGCATTAGGTGCTAAATAAAACAATTTCTAATTAACTGTGAGAGCGGGAAAGAGCACTCGTGCCAGAGGCTCCTGAAGGATGCTGTTGTGAAAAAGAGGAAATGCCATATTACATTTTTAAATAAGTATCATGAGTGGGAAAGTTTTCCAGTAAGACCAAAGTTAGATCACATCTAATAGAAAAGGAATTTGTTTCAGATATCTCTTCAAAAGGGCATAAAAATTGTTGAGGGCATTTAGGAGAGATTAATAGAGTGCTTTGGATGTCTGAGATATAAATCATGAGTCATGCTGTTAGAAAGATCAAAGTCAGTGGAGAAACTTTATTTTAAATTACTCCAATGCTTCAGTGTACATCAACAAGGAACATGAATGCATTTTGGACAATGAGGATTTGTAAGAGAAGGCCAGTCAGCATAGGAAATAATTTATTGTGTAAGCTGTTTGAAGTTAAGATAATAACTGGATCGGGCAAAAGAGGACAAAGCTAAGCCGGCTGGCAGAATTTATTTGTGGCTGAAAGGCAACAGAAGGTTTTTGAAAGAAACAAGCAAAAGGAGAACATCAATTATATTCCTAATTCAGTAATAGGACACTGATGGCAACAGGACATTTGAATGCAGACAATGGGGACAAATTTGACATAAGCATGGGGAGGAAAAGCAACACTCTAATTTAAAAAAATTATCTAGAATTGAATTTCACTTTATCTGCTTGGAATCCAGCTGGGTGTATTTAATAACATCTGAGCAATAAGTAAATGCTCTGCAATCAGCAATTTGGAGAGTTAAGCTGGTACTGAGCCATACACAGCATCTTTACTACTTGTACATTATACTGCTGTTCTGGCTGGTGAAAGGGGGGCCGCCAGACCTTGTGTCCCCCTGTGGACTGGTTGCCAATTTTGACTTCAGCACAGTATTCATCTTCCTGGCAGCCCAGCTTTCTGAAAGATACAAATTTTTCAGTGTCCTATACATAAAAATGGCAGATCTAGAGCAAATACTTCCCAAAGTGTTTTGTTTGGGCAATTTTATGATGAAAATAGTTTTAATTCATCTGGAAGCTAAGGTGGCTCATTCATACCTGTAGCAAAGTATTTAGCACAGCACTCCTCTATTGGCAGGAGCTTTTGCTATTCAGATGAATGAAGCAGTCCTATTTTCCACAGCTAATTAAACCTGAGCAAAGAGTACGTGTTCGGATATAAGAGCAGGTTATTAATAATCTGACTGGTGCTTTGAGTTGCCATTATTGAGTTGAACTCACTATTTGAGGCAGTGACTTGGAGCAGGATAGCTGTATCCTCATTTAAGCTAGTATAACCTTTGGAACAATATGTATTTTTACACTATAAGGGCTTGGAGTCATAAAGCTGCTTCATTTTACCTTTAAAGTAGTAGGGAGAAGAAGCTTGCCAGTTAAATAAATATATTAGTCGATAAGCATTTTTTTTTCGTATTATATTCCCTTGCAGTGTTACACTGTTACACCTCTCAGAGCTTTCTCGTTTCTTCTGCCTATTGATGGTCTCAGCTACTGGCTATTGAACAATGACAGAAGTTAGCATGGGGAAATAACTGCTTTAAGTTCAAATCTAATTCAGAGTTTTGCTTCTGTTTTTCAACTGCTGTTATCTCACATGTGACTTAAGGAGTTTCACCAGGGATTTTTGGTTTTTGTTTGTTGTCCCGTCCCCAAGATTTGTAGACTCAAGAAACTGAGGGAGAGCAAACTCTCTTCTCTTGCCCAGTTACTCCAGGTTTTTGCGGTGTCCAAAATTTACTGTTTATTGTTTTATACTAAAACTTTATACAAATTTAGCAGTTATAAAACATAAGCATAGTTCCTCTGCTCTCATCATTACCAGCCACTCTTATTGCTAGTTGTTTTAATAGATCAATTGCAGAAGAACGCTATGAGTTATGTCTGAATAGATCCACCGTGAGAATGACAAATGGAAACAACAAAGGGTTTGTATCTGGGCACCTCCTCAGCAGGAGGGGAAGGCGAAAAACAAAGAGGAAATGGACATAAAATTTTGTGTAGTCTTAGACATTTTTAAAGGTTGGGGAAATTATTTCGGCTGTCTTCCTTTGCTCTAGTGAAGTAAATGTTATCATGGTCACTGACTCAGAACTAAGCAGGAAAGAATGCCTTGCAAACTGTGTTTTTATATTAAAATTAATTAACATTTCCCCCCACTCTCATTCTGTTAGAGGAAAATACAATATGAGAGATATTTTCTCAGTACTTTAGTACCAGGCAGTACTTAGTACTTGTGGCATTATTAAATACACCAAGAAGTGGTTCAGTAGTAAAAACACCTGCAGGCCCACGGGTGAATTGCCCTGATGCAGTATATATATGCACTAACCTCAGAAAAATGCAACAGTTGCAGGAGTGGGAGGGGAAGAGGTTACTTTAGTCTGTCCTTACTTGTTGTTGCTTGGGGTTATGCCTCGTTTTAGCTGTGCCCAGTGACTGAAATGCTTAGAAATCGGTCCCTATCTAGTGACCATCACACTGGTGTGGCTGGAGATGGGGTGCTTTCGGCCCACCTGTTCCAGCAACCTGTCTGGAAGGAACTCTGCACCCTCGGTCATCAGGTGGGTCTTGGTGGTGTCTCTGTGTTTAGAAGCAGTCAGCTCTTCTGTCAAGGTTTTAGTGGCAGGGCC
>NW_009187773.1:36173-59155 GCF_000690835.1 Fulmarus glacialis
CTTCCTCACCAGCTGCCTGTAATGGCACCGTGTGATTCAAACACACTCTTGCATCTCTGGGGATAAATCTTGGCCCTGTGAACTAGAGAAATCCTATATTTCCTATTAAAAATTCTGCAGTTGCAGTAACTTTCTAATTTTCAGACTGTCAGGGATGATTTTGAGACCTTGCTGCAATGTGCCTGTACAAAGGTACAGCAAAACAGAGCAGTTGGAGGGAGTGGAAGGTGGAGGGGGCTTTTGTTTGGTTTTTCTCTAGACAACTTTTTTCCAGTAGGCAATGTAGGTTCATAAATACCACAGTCTTAAACATCTGGTTTTGTGCGTGAAATTGTACCTCTGTGCTCACTTAGTAAGGAATTGTTGTTTTGTTATTATTAAAAATTGACCCTGTCTCCCTTTGTGAGCTGCATGCAGTGATGGAGCATATTATATGTCAGTGAAGCAAGCCCTTATGGCACATGGTGAATTCTACAAAGGAAAGCAGCGTGAGGACTACGAAGGACGTGGTGAACACTTCCCATCAGCACATGGCATGGAAGTCAGTGGCTGGCCAAAGTCAGACAGATGCACTCTTCAGGCAGAGCAGCCACAGATAGGAGCTATAATTACAGAAAGTAGATATGTAATGATGAGTTTAATTATTAACCACTTTCCTGTATGCCTTTGAGTAACCGTAGTATCAGAGCACAGAGCGCTGAAAACCCTGGAGCTTTGTTGAACCTGCATCCTGTAGAAGAATGAGGAGTGCTCTGAAATCACGCAGCTCTGCAGTGATCTACCAGGGGTGAACTGCCCTATTTTTTTTTTTTAGTAATTTGCTCTTGGGATTTTTGCTGGTCTCTTAAAGGTATAATTTTATACAGGTCACCCTCCTATCAAGGTGTGGTTTGCCAAGTGTAAACCTCAGCACACTCTTTACAAGCTAATTCCAGACCTACAGTTGTGTAAGTCTGTTTTAATAAAATAAATTTATCAATATCCTTTTAGATGCAAATTCTAGACTAATTGATGTGGTCTGGCTCTGTGATCAAAAAATAGAAGGCAGCTGTAAAGCTAATGGGTTTACAGCTGCTTTGCTTCACCAAAGCATTATCAGGCATCTGGAGTGCTCGGCTGAATGTGTCCACTACTATTTATGCACTCCTCTTACCATGCAGATAGGGTGACTACAAAATACATTGAGTAGTGTTGCTGGGAAACCTGTTACCTGCAAATGAATAGGAACTTTAGCCAGACTTCTAGAATATTTTATATAAATAGACCTTTAGCTGCTCTAAACTGTCATAGCACCACTGGCTGCCCAACTTGCTCATGACAAAACAGTCCTTGAAAATGTTACCATTACACATGAAGGCAAAAGTTTTAAAAAGTTTTGCTTACTACAAAGCAACTAGCAGGGGGAGTGTCAGAGGAAGAAGGTGCGCACATGAGAGCAAGTCTTTTGACAGCTGGTCTTGGCAAGGGGACTGGTGGCTGGCTGGTCAGAGCTGGGGGAGGAGATGCTACAGCCGCCAGCTTCTCCAGCTGGAGTGTTCTTCACTTCTGTTCAATGCATGCAATGCTTCAATATTAAGACCCTTCCAGATTCTCTAGGATTATCTGTTCCTTTTGCCATCTTCATTTTCCACATCATTGGGAAGTTGAAATTACGCGTCTATCAGCACAAGACATAAACACCATGTCTCTGTGCATCATAGTTTTTAAAGGGAAAAGTGGATGTGTGTGGTGCATGGAGCTTACTCTGCCTTTCCGGTGATCATTTTATGTAAATAAATCCAAACCTGAATTCATGTTTTTTCTAAAAATATTTTTGTGCACACACATATATATTTGCATTTGAAATGTCAAGTGCATCTTCCAGTGATTGTTGTTAATCTTGGCCTTTTATGTGTCCTTCCGTATATTTTATAGTTTCCGATTAGTAGAAGTATCATTTTTAATTATGTTTGGAAATCAGCAGTGCAGATTGCTGAGAGGAAAGGCTGAGCACTTTTCATTGCAAAAGCATTTTCCCCCTAACACCTTGTTTCTGCAGACACAAAACACTAAGCTCTAGAGAAAAAGAGTTCTGCAGAAACTTGTAACAACGTGCTTAGTCACAACATATGAGAAGAGAACCTCAGGAAGTTCATTGGCAATGTGTCGCATTGTCTTCACTTCTATTGTCAGCTGTGCCAAGAAATATGAATGACTGCTTGGGTCTGTGAAGAATTTATGAAAATGCTATTCCTGGTGTGAGAAGCAACTGCATCCCCAACCAAATCATCAGTCACTGTAAGGAAGAACACGCAGAAGTTGATGCAAAATAGTAGCCACGGATTTTGTCATTTTGCTGAGTTTTCTGTGTTCCCAGCATGGTGTTTTGTCAGAACTTAGTGATTTTCTGGGTAGAGGGAAGTATACTTAATTTTGATGTGTGGGTGACTAAACACTGGTGCTTGCAAAGAGTCAGTTTATTCCGCAGTTCACCCTGCTGTAAACAATACCAGCCAGTGCTGTTGGCATCGTCGGCTGCTAAGGTTGTGGCCTCAGTACCTGTCACAGGTGGCCAGTGGAGACTGGAAACTGTCTGATGTATTTTTTTAAATCAGTGAGACTTGAGTATGAGAAATGCTTAAGTAGTAGCAAAATAAATACAACAATAGCAAGGGATGATGTTAATGTGGTTCAGATCCTGTCTTATGCAGGGTCATTTTTTGGAAGACAACAAGAAAAAAACACATTTCTAGGTAATCAGAGAAAGTTTCCAAGACATCATAAATCTGATGTCCTTGGAGGCTAGGCGAACTTAGTGGAAGATGATGGAAACTTTGAAAAGCTGACTTGGAACATTCTAGTTGTTCCTTTATAAATCATCTTCTAAAAATGAAGGAAAATGAGGAAGAGTTTCATTCTCTTTCTGCGGGAGATAAAAATGCTGCAAAATAGTGATACTTGTGGAAAAAGGAAGGTCACTTTCTGTGACTTGTAAAACTGTGACTTGTTTTACAATAATTAATACCAAGGAGTTTTTCTGTAGTTAGGAGGAAAAAAAGTGTATTAGTTTGTACATTATATGCAGAAGCAAATGTTTTCATGGATATATACTCTCCTTAGGAGACAAAGGCTGTAGTAGTCTACGCTTATACTGATCCCCATTGAGCCAAGTAAGAAGGTGGGGAAGGAAACCCAGGGTCCCTGTGGAATTTGCATCTAAGAGATTAATTTACTGAAAAATCCCTTGGTTTTACCATACATAGGTGGAGTCATGTTTACAGTAGAACATAGAGCCCCTGGCATGGGAAACTATAGAAGGATGCCTTTTTGTGCTGCCTGGTAATCTGACTTTCTCTCCAATGTCAGCAGCCATTCAGCATACCATGCCAAGAGGATGCAGGTGTTGCAGAAAGAAAAAGCAAGCAAGCAATTTAAGTAATTCCCCTCTAAGCAAGTGCTTATTCAACCAAGTTATATGCAAGAGGAATGCTTATTAATATATTGAAAAAGAAAAAATTGCTATAATCCCTAGCCATAGTTGGGAAAAAAGTGAACATTGAGATACTATTTAATTTAAGCATGTAGAAGATCAAATGCAAAAAAAACCCCACAACCCACATCCCAAAACAACTGTTAATTATGAATAATTGTCCTTCTGCTGATGTTATGAAAGGTGCTGTTCACTAAAAGCCTGTAATTTTCAGTTCCTGGATAATAAAAAAGAGGTGGAAAGTGTTAAATATTTCTATATTTTGCAGTCAACAGAAAGATTGTAGTCTCCTCCTCCCCTGCTGTTATAATTGCACTTTTAGGTAGATAAACTGTAAAGCTCAGAATATGGCGAGGTATCGGTCCACACGAGCAGGAGATGGTGTTCTGCCTGCGGTGGGAGAAGGCAGCTGCTGTTGAGAAAAAGAGTATGTATATGTCATATGTCATACGTGTGTATCAGACAGCGAACGTTAGGTCTAGAGGTAAGAACAAATTGCACACAGCATTTGGGGGGCTAAAGTAAGCACTAATCAAGAGGAAATCTTGTGGCCTTAGTTGTACCTCTTGTTTCCATGAAGAGCAAGGACCTGCTCTAGCTTGATGCAAGTAGAGATACAAATGCTGTGAGACATCTTTGCCTGTATCAGCCCAAAATAAATGAGGTGGGTAGAACTTTGCCAAAAGTATGTATTATCTTGACTTTAATTAATAGTGCTAATTTCTGTTCCACTTAATATTGCTTGTAGCTGTCGGAGACAAATTACGTAAAGCTGTATCCAAATACATTAACCAAGTCAGATAAAATCTTGGCCTTTTGAGATTGCAGAGTAATGAGCATATACACAGTGAATGCTCAGGATTTCTGTATTGTGCTGGTTTTGTTTTATAGGATCAAAAGTTTTCTAATTTCAAAAGCAACTTAAAATCTTTTTTTTGGACTGAGGATGTCTCATTTTGGTTTGAAATGTGTTTTTAAGCATAAATAGGCTTTTGTGAGATGTGGGGATTCTGTCATGATGTTCCTGGATTTTTACATGCTGTGTTCTAATAAAAACAGCAGGCACATTGTGTTTCTTTATCTGCTGGAAAAGTCAGAAGATTTTTCTTGCTTAGCTGGGAATTTAGGAAGAATCCCTTTGGGAGTTACAACATGCCTGTGTGGTCAAGAGTAAATCAGGTGTGTAACAGCTCTGTCTAATACTCCAAACTGCTAGGGCAGAAGCTGCTCTGTGGAGAGCTGGGTTTTGCTGTCATGAGGCTTAGTGATGTACTTCTGGAAGTGTTTCTTCAATATGTTACTTGTTTCAAGTTTATGGACTACGGAAACTAAAAATGAGTGCCAGCAGCACTGTATTCATTTTTTGCACATCCCTTGTTATCCATAGGCTCATGCTTCCAAGGGCAAAGCAACACCAGCGCTTGTGGGTACAACTTGCATATTGGGGTTTCTAGTTGTGCTGGGTACAGGGAAAAATTACTCAGTTGCTGATACAGCAACTTGCAGTGAGACGAACTCTGGAAGTAACTTTAGCTGCCCAAAAGCAGTTATTTTGCAAATTTATGTGACCTACATGTATACATATTTATATTTACAGACACAAGCTGAATCTGTAAAATGTGTGTGGAATTCGCTTACACGCTTGACATGCCTGATACACACACATCTGATGGCTGGCTTGCTGACAGTATGGGAGAGTGCTGGCTCATGACATGTACAGCTCTTGTCTGTGAGAACCTAGCCTGTGGCCTTTGTGTGTTTCCTGTACTCAGTGGGTTCTGCTGGGTACATATGGATGAGAGAGGACTATCCTTGGTTATTTTTATTACTGTATGATGAACCAAAATTTACCTTGTTATTTTAGAATAATACTTCATCAGGTACATCTATTGCCTCCCTGATAAAATACACACAAAAATACCTTTCAGCTAAATCAGCTGTCTAGGGAACAGATCACAAATGGAAGGATTTTTATTGTACTACTATTTTTTTTTCCTCCATTTACTATCAAAACTGACCTTTCACATGCTAGGTACTAGCAGCACTTTGAGCAAGACATGCAGATTTTCATTGCTTTGGGGCTTCTGAAAGCCAGGGCCCAATTAGAAGTTTTCTCTAAGAATAAGTGAGTGGGACAACGGATGCAAAACAACCTGAGGCTTCTGGCTAAGTATGCAGACATCTCAGATAATTTGTTCTTTTTTTTTTTCCAAATCCTCAGTCATTCCCTTGTCTCAAGAGAAGTTTTATTTCTGAAGGAGTTCTTTAAAATTACTCCCTTCAATCACAGACTTGAAGAGAGGTTTGATGAAGCTTTTGACAGATATTCCTGTAAGGAAACGAAAATAATAGAGATTTGTTCCTTAATAGTGTAAATGACAGCACATTCAACAGCTGTTTATCATCCTCCTCTGTCATTGATACTGCACTGATTAGGCACTGCACCAAAGTGTGGTAAAGCTTAAGTTTCCATCTGAACTCCTTTATGTTCTGTTAAGGGAGGGTGTCAGCACTGTAGGGCTGGTGCTTTGTGCCTGACATAATTGGTACTGAAGTTTTTAGTATTCTGTTTCCAACTTAAGGATGCCTTTTTGTTACCAGGATCTTTGCATTTCCTCTCTTCTCCAGTCCCCTCAGGTTCCTCCCTTCCTCAGAATTATATACCAAGAACAAGAAGTAAAATGGGAATTTGGGTATTCAACAGGCAGTGGAAACAGTAGCACACTTTTTATGTTCATCAAAAAAGGATCTGTGCAAAGCCAAGTCACTGACCTTTTCTCCCCGTCCATCATGGGACTTTTCAGGAAGGGCTGGGCTCTGCTCCGTGGTGAGCTTGCCTGGTGTGAGGAAGTTCACAGACATATCGTGTGAGCACATACGGGGCTCAGCTGAGCCCCGAGAATGCCAGTATTAGGATCTTTCTGATAAATCCACCCTTCACCGCTGTGTCTAGGTGTCACTGCAGACTATGTGGGCTTTTTTAGGATTCCCTCCTTCTTGCTGAAGCCTGCACAGAGTAGCCCACAGTTGTATCCCACAGAGGATGCTTCTTGCTCCAACTATAACCATGGTCTACATGGAGAAGTTAGGTTCAGTCTAGGACTGTGTTCATTGTGGAGGTCAGAGGGTAAGGCTGTGCTTAAACCAAGCTCTTTCTCTACCTCTTCCCTAAACCTTCCAGGGCAAGCATAACCAAAGTCCCCTGCTGCTACAACTGTTAGAGTCAACTTAGAGATGCCAAGGCAAGTCAAGGGGAGGGGGAGACTGAGGAGGAAAAAGGGGCAAGAAGGTTGTGTAGGTGCCCTGCTGTTTGTGTAGGTGCCCTGCTGTGTTAGCCACTGTTGCCCACATAGGATCCATTAGGTTTCCAAACAGCTACTCAGAAGCATTTTGTTTGAGATGGCAGCGTGGCTTTCTGAGCCTTATGTGGCTCAGAAGAGGCAGATATTCTGCAATGTATTGGTCTTTGAGGCTTAATGCATGTATTATATTGTTTGTCAGTTTGTGGTATCCTTTCAGACTTTGTGATTATGGGTTCCTCCAGTGAGGCCTATTTTATTTAGCATTCAGCATATTAATTGCACATAAACCTTCGTATCTGCAGCTCCTACAGCAGGCATCTCTCTGAAGAAGCCTGAAGATGCCATAATATTTGAAAGAGAAAAATGTGCATTTTTTGCTAGCACCTGTAATTTAAGTAGCAAAATAATTGGGTAGGAAGCATCTCTTATCTCTTGATGAAAGATAGTTACAGCTTTTCACACCTGGCTAAAACTATGAATTATCCTACAATATTTGGATGGATCTAATTTAGGCAGCTGTCAGACAGAAATATTTTAGATTCTGTATATTAGTAACAATTGCAGAGGGGCTGTGGCTGTTCCCAAAGACCTTTTTTTGTTGCATGAAATGAGGAGGACTCACTTAGCACAGTAACTACTGTGGAGATGTTTGAACAAATAAATTGCTTGCATGAAGTAATTATTCCTAATAGAGAGAAGGAGAAGTTTGGGTGGATTTTAATCATTTTACAGCATCCTTGTGAGAGGCATATCAGAAACTCTAGGAGGTCTGTTACTTTAAATGTTGGTATACTGCTCAGCTTACTGTAAGAATTATTGCTTTCCGTTTCAGGAGCATTGGGGATATGGGTGTGCAAGTTTTATTTTATCTTATTTTCCATGTGAAGGACACATTCAAAAAACTAGGAAGAACCTTTAGTAATCATATTACATCACTGTTAACCAACAAAGGCTATAAGAACCTTCTGTAAGACAAAGCACAATTAGAACTTAAGTATCATTGGGAATTGGGCTATAATTCTGACTAGTATTTATGCTGTCTTTTGATATGGTACAAATCCTTCCTACTTATAAAGACTTTACTAGCCTGATTCTCAGCCTGGGGCTTTAACATTCTGCTTAGTGTTCATTTTACTTAGTTTGACGCTCACCCATTGTATTTTGGATGAGTTTGTTATTATGCTTTGCCTGAGTTGAACTGCTCCACCTGATGGTGAAAACAAGAAAATGCCATCTCTCATGCGATGGATATTTATTTGAAAAAATGTAATTTAGTGGAAGCACTTAATGCTGTAAGGGTATGCATGCCTTAATCTAGGAGACCTACTAATAATGTTCTGCCCCCTTTATACTTGGATGTAGAGCAGTTAAGGTTATGTAAAGGAGTTGCACAAAGATCTTAAATCCACAGTTTTCTTTCATGTTTTTAGAGAGATACCCAGTGGGTAGGTACTTGTACTATAGACATGTGCTTCTCAAAGTCCAGATGCTGCCAGAACCTGAGATGCAGCTGTGCATTGCAAGACATGCATATCTGAAAGGAGTTGTTCCTGCTCATGCACAAAAAGGGAAGTTTGGCTGCTTGGTAGCTGTTGATTTGGTCATGTTCTTATTACCAATGTGGAAATACTTAATGGTTGAGTATGTTGGGTAGAATTGCTTGCCCATATGGTATTTTCTATCTTGAGTCCATTTAGTTGCACAGAAAAGGAGGTAAAAACTAAAGAACTCTGAAAGAAACAACCTGCTTGCAAGAAAAGATTTAAAAGGCTCTCTTGTGGCATTGAAAGGGAAATAATCACGTAAATCTTGTGCAAGCAGCAAAAAAACAGGAAGCATAACAGAGCTGCATGTCCCCAAGTCTTTCAGTTTGCCCAGCTTTTTGCAATGCAAGAGTCTGTAGATGCATGCTACAATAAATTTGCTCTGGCACCTTTCATGTTGCCCTAAGATATCAGAGTATTTTCCGTGTGATAGCAAGATCTATCATCTCTGGACAGTCGTGTCTTCAGCCAGGAAAGCAAAAGGTATGATTTGCTATCTTGAGCTGATGTGTCTGGGATGAAGGATGGATCCTGTATGGAAGGATGCTTATATGTAACAGCAGATGCAAGGGACGTTCTTTAAAATATTTGAGCATCCTAGGGTCAAGATTTTCTGTGCTATTGAGAAGGTAATGTGAGATCTGACCGCCTGAGCACAAGCTGATTATGTTCAGCCTGCACTCCTGCAAAAGCTATTTGTATAAGGTCATGGTGCACCAACCAAAAATCTCTGTGAACAGGCAGGTTGCTCTAATTCATGCTGTGAAACTTTGAGGAGTCTCCTTGTTGTATACAGTTTTCATAGCCTCTATCAAAAATTGCAAATTTTAAGCTGTTTCTGTAGTTTTGTCCTTCACTTGTGTTAACCATATACATTTACGTTGCCCAAAATGTTGTGTACAGACTTTTTTTTTTTTCTTCTCCTTTTTCTCTCAGACACCCTGGCTCTGGAATACCAGACAGTGCTGGAATGGGTATCCATATCAGGTAAAAGTTACAGTGCTGCCTAAAAACAAACATGACGCCTCTGCAGATTTCTGTTTTTGTTATGGTGGAGCTTAGTGTCAATATCTTAGTGTGAACGGGCTACTTGGCATTTCAGAATATTCCTAGATGCTCCCCATCTTGCATGAGTTCAAGATGGGAAAGATACATATAGCCATCACACCTGTGTTGAGATGAAGCACAGGATCTGAAAACAGATCTGGGAAATCTAACTGTGAAAGCAGACGTGCAACAGCGGTAGGATGGTCATTTTTTACAAATTTCTGAGAATACTGAAAGTTTTAGCAAAGCATCGGATTCAGCAGATTGGGAAAAACCAGTATAGTTCTTATAGTTGTTATACTGCATACAGGGTGAGACTTAATCCCTGTCAATTGGTGTGATCAAAGAGGAGACTAAAGAGAAAAGGTAGGTTTCTCCTTTAGGTACTTAAATAGAGGCTATCCAGTCCTGGCCTCATGGAAGCTTACAAAGAAAGAAGGTAAAATTAATGAGATAATTGAGAATGGTTTCAAGTCTTTATTTTCAGCAATGTCTGTATTTTCATGGATTCAAAAAGCATCAGCCTTTCTCTCTGTTCTAGGTCAAAGTTTATAACTTCAAAGAAAAGGCTTAAGTCATTTATCTCCTTTACTAAGAAGAAGAATGCCACCGTTAAAGTAAAAATGCGCTTTCAGGTTGTGTCCTGCTGCATTCATTCCCTCTTTCAGTCCTCAAAAAAAATTTTGCTCAAGTTTGAAATTTGATTTCCTTAAAACAATCTTCAGAAGAACAATAGCAGTATATTTATTCCTTACTGCACTGCTAAGGTTTTAACTAGTTCCAGGAATATTTAATTCCTAGGTCCAAGTTCTGGACATCTTTCAGAGTAGCACAGTTGCGTCAATGGTGTGCAGGTGTGCAGTAACACCAGGATTAAGTATAGCCCTACAACTCCAGAAACTATTCTCTGCCAGGGGAAGAAGGAGCAGAACAAGTGAAAGGAGAAGGGTAGAAATTTTATCTATCATTATTATCTGATTGAACAGTGGCTTCCAAAGTTTGCATACCCAAAGAGCTTTGAGAAACCTCTCCTGTGCTTTCCATTAGTTTGTGCTACTGGACATAGTTGTTAAAGTATGGGATGTATTTAAACAGAGCAGTCAACCTACTCTAAAGGATTCAATGTATTTTTCAGAAAAGATAACTCCTGAACTCTGCCTTGGCTGTACCACTGCCTCATTTTGCCCTCTGGTCTGATAGAAGTAACTTTCAACATGGATGTTGTGAGGATCAGTGAATTAATTAAATGCACCCTTTTATTATTATTAATAATAACAGTAAGGTAGCCCTTTCGAGGAAAGAGTATCATCATATAGATGCACTAGGAATGGACTTTGGAAACCCTTTTGGGAAAGCTAAGAGCCATCTGTTTCCTTAATACCCTTTGTATAATAGGAGGGAACAAGAGATTACAGTTGTGAAGTATAATTTTTCCTTTTGTTATAAATCAGAGGTAACAAATGTTTCAAATGTGACCTAGTAAGACCGTCTTCCAAATTTTTAATAACTTTTGAGGATAACTTTTGGTAGCTTTTTTAATTAGTCTGAATTCTAATTCTAAACCTGAGCTTCTTTAAAATGCCTTTTTTTAAAAAAAAAAAAAAAAAATTCAGCATCCAGGAGTCTCAGTAGGAATCATTGAGATGTTGTGTTAGCTGCTATCCAAATATAATTGACACTGAATTCCAAAAGCTCCAGCAAAGAGTTTGCAATTTAAAGAGTCTAACCTGTCTAGAGTATATTGCTTTTTTTTTGCCTTTTTTTTTTTTTGCCTTTTTTTTTTTTTGCCTTTTTTTTTTTTTTTTTCCTTTTTTTTTTTTTTTTCTTTTTTTTTTTTGCCTTTTTTTTTTTTTTTGCCTTTTTTTTTTCCTGAAGGACAGGGAGCAGAAAAAAACCCTCATTGCCAGACTGTAAAGTATGAAGAAGAGTATTGTCTGAAAGACGCATGAATTGCCTGTGACAATGAACAGCCCTGGACAGCCTGAACAGGAGAACTGTGTTTAGGTTTGGGTGCTACTGTTCTTGAAGGTTGTGTGCCTGTTGGAGATAGTTCAGTGGAGGTAATTCAGCCAGAATGATCAGAAATCTTGATCTGAGAAAGGTTGAAGGAATTTGGTCATTTGGGCTCAGAAGAAGTAATGACTTAAATTCCACCTAAGGACTGGAGGGTGAACTGAATGTTAGGGAAGTAGCAGAAGAAATTGAATGGGGGAAGTGTTGAATCTTCCTCCCTCAGGGATTTTAGGAACAATCATTTGTCAGAATTGATATGGCTGCAGTCACTGGTGCCTTTCAGTCCTGTTTTCTACTATTTTTGTGTTATTACATGCAAGAAGAGATTTACTTATGACGTAAGACCACGAATCCTACTGGTTAAAGAACATATATTTACCAGACATCAGAAGAACAAGGTCATCCAGAAAGTTAGTTACAACTTTTAGAGGGAGGCAACTGAACTTACTATATCTAAAAATCATGCTACTAGTGGAGAGGGTCCAACAGAAAGCAAATCATCAAGTAAAAGTCATTATCTAAATCATTGTCTCGGAGATAAATGTCTACTGGGTGCTAATCAGGATTAAGTACTGGGTTTTCAATTTGGTTTGGGTTTTTTTTCTTAACTAGATAAAATTTCTAATCTCTTATTTGCTACAAATTCTTTGTAAGTTACTCAACACAGCATTGCAGAAATCCAGCTGTAGATACAGTCAAATGGATCATTTGGGTGACAACTCTACCCATAAGCACAGAATAGTCCTACTGAAGTCTATAGAGAACTGAAACGTAACATTTAGACTAGGTTAAACACACACTATTGATCCTTTCATGGAGGGAAACTATGATATCTTTAGAATCCCCCTTCTTTATCATCATATATAGGTTTAGAAATACTAATGCAATTGTTAATAAAGCAGCTGACAATCTTAATTGTTTTACTAGAAATTTTCCCAGTGAGTTCTTTTGCAATAATGAGTATAATAGTTGCAGTTCATTGCTAGCTCATGTTCTCTTCCATTTTTTTAATTACACCTAATTAAAAGCTTACTGGCAGTCTCACTAAATCAGAAAAGGACTATATTGGCCCAAGAAATGGCTTTAAAAGATTGATTTTGAGTGTACACATTTTTCATAAAGCATAAGCATATGTCTATATTTAAATAACCTACAAAGAGCATTCAGTGGGCACTTACTGACTGTTTTTCAGCTGCAAAGAACTGGTCTGCAAAAGGGAATGGGAATAAAAGATTAAACTGAAAAGCCTCTTGCCAATGGCAATAGCTCATACCCTGCTTGGGTGCATGGTTGTGCCAGCGCAAACTGCTCTAGAGATGGTTCATCTAATCCCTCAGGAGATGTCCTCAGGAGCTTCTCCTGTGCCAGTGCCCCTCTCTATCACTGCGATGGAAGACATGACTAGCAGGGAGGCACAATCGCGTGGAAATTAGAGTAGCTACTAGGATTGGCTCTCTTAGGCTGGGAGCTAAACAGCCTGTGTGTGCCACCAGTTACCTTCTTTCAAGTTGCCGCAGGTTGGTTTTGGTTGTGCATAAGTTCCTGTGTTTTGTTATTTTTATTTCTTTTACTTTTAAACATCTGTGTAATGATGTTGTATATCAAGCAGGATGCCTGGATAAATTTATTTTATTTTCTTCTTTCCAAATGTTAACATGTTCCCAGAAAACGGTTAAGCTCTTTAAAAGTAGGCTTTATGTTAGAAAGAATCCTGTTTAAAGCTCACAACATTTTCATCATGAGATGAGATTGTATAGTGGCATTATTTTTCTCTAATCTGCTCTAGCATTGTTTCTTTTGCTTTGCTTTAAACCCACATTACTGATGTACAGCAAGATGTTTCAAGTGATCTTTCAAAACAGACTTAGGAGTACTCAGAATTTAGTTTGTTCTAGGTTCCGAACAGACAACATCATAATTTTTTGGTATTACAATATTACAATACTGTCAAGATTAAAACTTAAGAGGAGGGTAGGTTGGGGAGCTTTATTTTTCCAGAGCCATCAAAGTTTGAAAGAGGCAACCATCATAATTTTTCTTACATAGGATGCTTATGTATAATTCAGTAATCCCCCTGTAATTAAACATGTCTCCTATAGACAGCTGCCTGTAATGTCAGTTAGACTCTATTAACCTTTTCTCATCTCCATCTTTCAGCCACTGATGCCTGACCTTCATTATTACTACATAGTTGAATTGTCATTCTACTGGTCCTTAATGTTTTCTCAATTCATTGACATCAAACGAAAGGTAAGAACAATGAGACTAAAAACAATGAAAGCTTTAAGCACATATTTTTCTTGACTTGAGGAATACCTGTATTACCTGTGCAGTGAACTGGAAATACAGTTCTTTCTAGTCACCACCTCTTGCAGATATTCGTCACTGAGAAACTGGTGTTGAAGTGCTTGTCTTACTCTATTCCTTGTTACTATGATGTAGGATTTTTCTGCACATGGGGAAGAAGAGCCTGAAGTAATCAAATATTCAAGGGGAAATAGCATCAGCCAAAAAAACCTTCTGATCTCATACAGTGACTTGAATGGAACTGAACATATAGTAACTAGTAGATGTACTGTTTCTTCTAAGAGTTAAATGATGAAATATCAATGACAGAGCAAGACTGCCTCATAAATTCACAGCATTACTTTGGTAAGATTTATGAGGGCTTTCAATTTATTCTACGAAGGGATGGTAAAAACAGGGACACATTTAATATTAAAAAGTGATGTTACATTTAATCTTACCTTTACAGTTATGAAATGTCAAGTAGTTGAGCATTGATATTAAAGGGCTATTAATCAAGAAAATAAAACTCTGGCCAGATAAAAACATTTTTCCAGTATCAGTAGCAACCTGTTCCATATTCCTTCATCCAAGTTCTCTCCTCCGAGGACAACAGGCAGCACAACAGTCATTCTATAATAACAGTCCATTGAACTATTCTTGCAGGGTTTTTTAATGTTGCAAAATTATTTGTTTAAAAAGTTTGGAACGATTTTAAAATATTTTTATGTGCCTCCTTCTGCTGTCATTTAATTAAGTGATTGTGGCTGTGCTAATGGAAGAATCCCTGTTTACTAGAATTTTAGCAGGAGCATAACTCTGAAAAGAGTAAATGAAGGATCCAGTATGTCCTGAATAAATTTATCTGCTGTTTGGAACCACAGTGTGCTCCTGGGAGTCTTGTGTCAGAGCTATGTATATAGAAAAACACCCCTCTATTTGAATTTCCAAGTTTTTCCAGAAGTAGAAATCTCAAGAATACATCCACAAATTTTAAATCTATATTGGAGGGTAAATTGTAAACAAAACAACCAATTTAGGATGAATATATGTACATCCCTTGCTTGCATTGTCTGTAGATGCTAAACATTCTGTTAATCATGAGCTTGAAATGAGTACAACTTCACTGTTTCAGAAAACAGAGATGCAGAAAAACAGCGCTCAACAGAGCTGTATGATAGTGGAGATGAATTGAAATAAAGAGTAACATTGACTAATACACATAAGCTGCAGGTCCCAGCAATACTGAATAGCCATTTGTCAATATATCAAGCAAAGCCAAACCTCTGCAGCAGTGTTACAGAATTGTTCAGGTTATTGCTGCAGAAATATGTTGTCCCCCTACATTCCTATTCAGCCCTCTGCACTGTGCCATTGGTTATATTTTATTTTCTTTGTGTACTTCTTGAGGGAGAGGAAAATGTAACAGCATTGCAATTGCAACAGTACTGCAATTTTGCAGTACAATACATCTTTAAAGAATATTTAATTGATTCCTGACTAGTTGCTTTGCTCATGTGAAAAGTAATTGGAGGCTACCTGAGCAGCATCTAGGTTCAGCACTTCTGAAAAGGGCCATTGGGAGGGTCAGTAAACACCTTTCTCATTTAATACATCTCATGAGTAAATGCTATAGCTTTTTCCCTCATGACTTGGAGAGTTTGTTCCCATTGGTGAGCTGAGCACAGAGCTAAAGCCATAGTACAGGTGCAAGTAAACAATCTTTTGCAAGTCTGTTGCTCAGTTACATATAAATGACTTGTACTTGTTATCAGGAAGACTTTGCAGCAGCTTACTGTGGAAATGGAATGGGAGATGGAGGTGGGGAAGTGGATCCCTAACAGCTAAGTAACACCCCTGCCACAGATTTGAAGTGCTTGAACCCAGAGCACCAGGTTAAAGCAGTGTCCCATGCATCTGCTGTGCCTGAGAACATCCAGTGTCCAGCAGAGAGCAGGAGCACAGTATCTGCAGTGCGATGATAGCAATCAAAAGCCTTTCTTTATAAGCACCCTGCAGGAGACAGTAGAGATGCCATATTTGTAAATAACCTATTAGATCACTGACCAATTTGGAGTGTGGAGACAGTTCTTTTTGTAGTGTAAGCAAAAATGATAACTAGGAAGATCAGACTGGAGAAATGCAGCTGTGTGCTGATGTCACACAGTAAAAACTGTTCTGTGGCCAGGGGCAAGTGCAAGCTGTCAAGGAAACCCATGAGTTGAAAAATGTTAGCACTGAGAGCTTACAGTAGTTGACAAAAAGTAATACAAGCTTGTCAGAGACACTAGCTCTTGCAGCCCCATAATAGTTCTCTTTTAAAGAGCGGGTTTAGTTTAAAAAATGTGGAAACCTCTTAAAGTACCCAATATGCAATGTGTGAAATGGTACCCATGTGAAATAAGGCTCTGTTTAACTGGAAGAAGCAGGAAGTTTGCCAGCTAATATTAGGTGCTATTGTAATACTTCATGACAGCTTATACAGAGCAGATTAACAGTTCTCAGCCTGAGAAACCTGTTGATGTTTGCATGTTACAGTGAGAGGAATACTTCTATCTAAGTCTTGGCTATCATTTTAGATACTTTAAATTCAGCAGTGGCTGTGTTGTAGTCTGGGATGATCAAAAGTGCCCTGGCAGCCTCATGCACTGCAGGAATTCAGCCAACCCCTTTTATGTAGCTGGGTTTCTCTCAAGGTGAGATACGGTAGGTCTTCTCTGAAAGCACCAGCACTTGGCACTGGCTTAACTCCAGCACTGGTGTTTTACTCGCTGTACCTGAAGAGGAATGTACTTGCTGTTTCCATCTCCGTTTTATTCTTCTCTAATAGCAAATTCATGACTTTAAAATTACTTCCAATTGGTTTGCTGACTTTCAAATACCTGTTTGTCTTTATTTAGGTGTTATAAATTCCACCAGCTTATCTTTGCCTGGCTGAAGAGGTGTGAGCAAACTATTTAGGCTGTTGCACATATCTACTATTGGCATTAAGGCAGCGAACTAAGTAGATTAACTTTTATAGTTTTATAATGGCATATTGTTTGCTTCATAAATATCTACTATGTTGCTGTAATGATGTTCTACCCTTAAGGGTTTTTATTTTCAAAGACTGCAACCTAGTATGATTTGGTTTTTTATCATCTCTATCCAGCTTCCCATACTCCTCTTTTGTAAAACATAGAAAAAAAAATTAGATCAGGGAACTTTGTTACTCTCACAAGCCCCTGATGAGTTTTAAAAGCAGTGAAGCTTATTTACATGCTTTCTGGATACCTGAAGTATTGTTTGATAGAAAAATATTTGACCGGTGTATTTAAGGGAATGTGTAAAATTCCTACTCGGTCAGTGTTTTAACAGGTTTGTAGAAGACCTAGGAGACCTTTCTGTGTATTCAGACCTTTTAGTTCCAAGTATTTGGCAATTCCTAGAGCTTCTGTGTTTTACCTTTTTTAAAAAATGACAGTTCACTCATTCCCAAAATGAAATAATCTGTAGCTGCTAATTTTCTTGAATGTTCCCTTTTGATTCTAGAAAATTTATGCTGTATTTCACTGAATCTAGATCCTGGATCTCTTTCTTCAAACTCAGTAAAAAAAGAGTCGTAGAGCTGATTTCTTTTGTTTCAGAGGAAAGGAATTTAGATTGTGTACATTTTGCAGACCTTTGCTAGAATTGTAATGGTTGAAACCTTTAACTGGTGATACTCCCCGTCCTTGTTGAAGCCCATTTCGAGAAGCTGCAGTGACTAATGAAGGCGATGTTTTGCCCTTCAGTGGCACTAATGCTCCATAGCCACTTGGCAGTTTAGTCAGTAAGCTTGTCATGTTAAACAAACGTGGGTAGCAGAAGCCTTGATTCCAGAGGGCTTGTCTACAAGTTGAGACCCATGGGGTTTCTCCATTGTCTGCCCTGTGTTCTTCCCGTTGATGGTGTCAGGAGTAGGTTCTTGCTCCTATTCTTAGCCATGTATTTTCTTGACACAGGCACATGATATCTTTCAGCAATTACAACTGGAGGCTACAAATCTGCTGTAAATAAACGTGTCTTGCACAAACATACACAGAGTTTGAAATACATTTAAAAAAAGAAAAAGCCCATTCCTGTACAGCTGCTCTTCTGTTAAGTACCACTTGACATTATGAGGACTTGTACCATTAGTTTTTATGTATTCATTACCCTTATGTATAATTAAAATCTAACAGGTAGCATCTTCAAAGCATAGAATTAATTACTGATGTAAAGAAATGTCATAAACAGGAAAGAAAGGACCAGAATAACAAAAGTAGTCATATTTATATCACTGCTACTTTTTCCTAACAATTTTCAGTAGGTCAGTCCAGCATCTCCGTTTCAGAGCTGGCAGAGTCGGGTAACTATCTCTTTTAAGAACATTGTCAGAGAAGGAGTTCCCTGGACAGCATTTCTGTAAGTCTCATGCAGATGTGCAGAAGACTGCTGCCCGAGAGCATTAGGGCTGCTTAGGAATAACACATATTGTCAGGACTGCCTTGAAGAGTTCCCAAGAGGGACTAGAAATGTCGTATTTGTAGAGCATGAATGTGTCAGCTATAAAAACAGACAAGAATTTTCTACTTGGCTTCTTCCCCCGTTTGGACTACCTATGTGCTAACATAATTGCAGTTAGAAGGAAAATGAAGAACAGTGCGTTAGCATTTGCAGCTGAAGCAATTGAAGAGCTAGGCTGCAGTGTGGCCATATAGTAATGCTAGTAGCTTACTTCTAATCCCAGGGAATAAGGTAGGTGCTTTGCTGGTTTGATTATGGTATGGTGAAATGGTCCCCATGTGTGGGTTTGTAGTTACTGAAATGACTGAGATGCTGTACCCCTGCTTTCCCTTAAGACTCTTAGAAAGGGAAACAGCCTTTAATTCTCTTTTTGTTCAGTCTGCTTTAAGAAAATGGATTTAAAGCAATGGCTTGAGATGACTGCTGAATGTATTTGGTTGTGCTCCACACTGCTGAGGACCAAATAACCTGGCTGAGAAATGTTGGGTGTATACCAAACTAGGATACGGTTCTCTGCTTTTAGTCTTTTTTTTTTTCTTTTCTCCCTCCTCCCTCCACCCCCCCAGCTTTGTGTTGGCAATACTGGCAATGCCCATTGATGAGTATGCATAGGAAATAGGACCTTGTAGCACCTGATAGCATTAAACATAAAATGATAGGCTGGGAGGAGGTCCTGTCCCTATTCAGTTAGTGAGACTGCTCAAGCTGCAGTTTTTTCCATGGACTCCAGGTGTACATTACAGTGAAGCCAAATACTGGTACTGAGAGGCAGTGGCACTGCACATCTTTGAAAGCATTGGTGCTTGCTACATGCCTGCTGCATTCCCAAAGAGAGGTACGGTGGCACTGGGCAGTTACTCTTCCCAATATTGGAGAGACAGAGCAGTCATCCGCTGTAGCTGCTGCTTTTCTGGAGTTGACCCTGTGTTAGTGGGAGCTCACCAGCATTTTCCGTAGGGCCCTCCTGCCCAACACATGTACCTTCAGTCCCTTTGCAAACCAGGTGCTGCCTCTCTAAAGGCTGCAGGGTCTCAGTTTTGGTTTGTCTGCTGTGGGCCGCTTAGCTGAAGACTACCACAGCTCAGCAGGACTGGCCCACGAAAGCTGCCAGAAAGCCAAATGCCACCTCCCAAGATGCTTGGTGAGCAGACTGCCTGGAGGAGCCCCTGCTTCTGACTGCCTGGATCTCTCCCTTCAGACAGCCCTGCATGAGAGCCACTAGATCTGCTGAGAGCTGTGGTAGCTCTCACCCAGTGCATGGAGAAACTCCTCAGTCAAATCATGCCTGTGACCTTTTCTTCGGGGTTTTGATACCACTTTCTCAAAGCTGTGCGGGTAGTTCAGCAAACTCCAGCAAGACTTCTTTTTGACTGACTTGGTGCCTTGCAGAGAGGAGTCTCATCTCTGCGGGTCCTGTTCTCTCAGTAATCAGTCTGGGAGTCTAGGCCAGGCAGACGGGTTGTTCTCTCTGCTTTGCCTGCCCCTTGGCTTGTGTCTGGGAATGTGATGGAGCCTCACCGCTCCTGGTATTTTTCAATAGTAACAGTTACTTGCTGGCCAACTAACTCAGAGTTACTGATCTGGAGACCAACTAACCTGCATCATTGGGGAGGCAGCAGATTAGATCTGAGTAGGAGGAGCTGCACCAGCTCATTTGAAGACTTTTCTGACCCTGTTACAGTGTGAAGACAAAGCAGCTTCATTAAAAACAAACAAATAAAAAACTGGAACTGAGATTCTCAGCTCTGTGAAAGGTCTCAGTTGTGCTTGGCAGGTGACTGTCAATAACTCTGAGTGCGGTGGAAATGTTTCCCATTCCTTTGTAGCTATTTGAACTCCTGTGAATGGTGCGTTATTTTGCATATTATAAGTTGCTTGGTGTATAAGAAGTATGGTGTAATTTGATTTGTATGTACATATGCCTTTTCAAAGTAACTTCAGCCACAAATGTTTACTTCATTAGGTTAAATTACTATGAACTGAGAAGTGTAGATATTGCCTAGCTTTCAATAATCTCTTTGCATTTGGTTAACGTACAGTGATAATTTTATTCAGCCTAAGTGAAATATATAGCAGGGTATTTAATGCACTTGTGTAGCAGGATCTTTATGTAACATAGCCATAATGCTGGGTTTCAAAATCACCCATCCATTTGTGTATAAGAGTACTGAATCTCACTGTTTGGTTCATTGTTTTTTGGTTTTTTTTCCCCTGCTTCTTGCTGCTCTAGGATTTTGGCATCATGTTT
The DNA here is from genome assembly GCF_000690835.1 of Fulmarus glacialis. NCBI lineage: Eukaryota > Metazoa > Chordata > Aves > Procellariiformes > Procellariidae > Fulmarus > Fulmarus glacialis. The sequence goes on from NW_009187773.1 coordinate 56,610, forward strand.
ACACATCACATTGTAACAGTCACCCTGATAACCTTCTCATATGTAACCAATTTGACACGAGTGGGAACCTTGACCTTATGTCTCCATGATGCGGCTGATGTTGTCCTAGAGGTGAGATAATACATATATCATCAGTGTCTGTACGTGGTATTCACTATTCTGAGAGCTAGCATGTCAATAGGTAGAATCTATTTGCTATGCAAAACAAGTATTTCTTAAGCAAAGAGGCCAGCTCAAGATGGTAATGCTGATTAATATAGTGTATTTCCTTGCTGAAGTATATGACACTTGTAGCAGTGTATGTTTGTGACTTCAGGCTGTTTTATCCCTTGCTAAGTTGCTTGTGCAGAGCAGAATCTTGGTAATGCATTGCATGCCAGGGAGGGTTACACACAGATTTTAATTACAACATGCTAAAGTCAAAAGCTCAAAGTTGTAAAATCTGGAAAGTGATGACTGTGTGGGATAAAACCTCCTGGTTCTTGACCCTTCTGAAGTGTGGGTCAAGAACCCTGTGTCCGAAAGAATCAAGGTGTCACAGTTTGATTCTGCTGTGCTTTGCTGGGCAGAGGGTGCTCGACAACTTAGTGGCTGTTCTGTGCATGGGCAGTGAGCTGACCTCTGGTCCCCAGGATTTTCCAGGTTCCTGTGCCTCCACATCCAGATGCCAGTATTAAACAGTTGGCTTTAGAGAAGAAGGGATGATAGAAATTCTTTTAAGTCAAGATGGTCTATAACTTCCATAGCGGCAATTTAGAGATGTTGTCATCCTGTATCTGCATCGGTTTTTAGACAGCTGTGGGTGGTGCGGGGATCAGGCTGTCTGTGAACTCTCCATCAAGATCAAACCAAAGTTAGTAACTATCTCGTATGAAATTATTTTTTGCTAGAGTAGTTGCAGGGATCCTGTTATGCAAGAATATGTGGTCACCTATTGCAGAATCAAAATCTTGCCATTCTGATCAATAGTGCTGTAAACTTGTTTTTATTTTTTAATCTTTTTTTAATCTAGAAGGTACATGACTGCCTGAGATAGAAAGCAACAGAGAATCTGGATTTCTCCTGTTAGAAATAATTACATCTTTACAAGTTTATTTTTCTGTTTTAGCAATGTGTGTAGATCCATTCTGCTAGCTGTGGGTTCACCCAAACTTTCTTCATTCCTCTTTTCTTACCACCAGACAGATGTAGTTGACAGTGTTCATTCCAGATCAAACCAGTGCCTGTGGAACTATAAAACCACTGGAGAGCAGCTGTTATAGGCTAGCTAAAACCTTACCTTAAACACAGTGAGAAACATGTTTTTTCTCAATTCCTCTGTTCATTCACTGGCTAAGACAAAGAGAAATTGCTGGTATTCTCACGTGATTTGCAAATATTCAGCAAATATACTTCCCCATACTTTAGCGGTCCTTCTAGTCAATGACTGGAAATACTAAAGCCAGTCTAAAGTGTAAGGAAGAGAATCACAACTCCTGAGAAGCATTTACTAGGAGGGCCATTACGACTCACTCAACAGGCTTTCTTCTGCTAGGGCAGTGGGTCACAGCCCCGGTGCTGTAAGAGAGAAGATGGACTCCTACACGCTGCTGACATTACTGAGGGGGAAGTCAGTGCAGAGGAAGAAAATTACCAAACTGCAGAAGAAGCTGGTGAAATACCTTGCCATGATGGGTCAGTTGTGCACCTGACCTGTTTTATATATTACATATTTGTAAAAATTAAAAGCTATTTCCAGAGGCCACTAGATTCTTTCCACCTACCATTTCATAATGAAACATGTCCAGTGGAAAGCTGGAATGCAACATTTTTGCTATTTTCATTGCAGAAATGAATTGGTAGGAATACCAGAGGTGAAGTTTTTTCCATAGGTCTTAAGGCATCTGCAGGTACAGAAGAGTCATAGCAGGTTTTTCAGAAATACATGGCTGTTCTCTTAGGTCTCAGTGGAAGTTATCTTGGATACTCAAAGCAGCCTAGCCACGGCAGGACAGACCAAATGTAGAGTCATTTGCTTGCCTAGGAAGCCATTGCATTAGTTTAAGCTGGAATCTCTACTGAGAGGCAACTTTCAGAATCCCAGATAAGTTGTTTAAGGGGTCTTGGGTATCATTGCACTGCAGTACAACTTGTGGATTGGAAACACTGTAACCTAACCTGCTGAAGCACTTAAAATCCCACCTATTTGGGGACCTTGAGACTTTTCAGCTTCAATTAATGAACACTCTGACAATTTTGATGCCAGTGTATGGATGTGAGTCGTTGCCAATTTGGTATGCTTCTGGTGTATGAGCCCCACATAGCTGACAGTTCAACCTGAATCCTTTCTGTCAGGTTCCAGCTATCTCCTAACACACTTTTCTAAAAGAGCAGGGAATGGACACTTCAGACCAAGGCAAATAGCTGCGCTGTAAAATAAATGGATTTAAATAGACTAGTAAGAGTATCTGGAAGACCTGTGTTATTCAGTTGTAGTCATGGTTTTTAAGCTTTGAAAATTGTGTTGTATTGTCTTAGGTGGCCCAATTCCATCCAATAACACACTC
>NW_009187773.1:59191-59428 GCF_000690835.1 Fulmarus glacialis
TTGTACATTTGTTATTTGAGAACTGATGACCCAACAGATGTACTGTTTTTGAGAAATGGCATGATACTGCTACAAGTTGCTATAGCAATATCAGCTCCACACACTATGAAACCAGCTTTTTTAGACTGCCACCATGGAAATACATCCAAAATTCCTATCTGAACTTTCAGTCATCTGAAAATCAAGGTGTTAGTAACTCTTCTGCTTTGCATGTTGGCACCAAAGTGTTCTCTTTCC
>NW_009187773.1:59480-61751 GCF_000690835.1 Fulmarus glacialis
TCATTTGTGTCCACTATAGACTATAAGGCTGATTCAGAAAGGTTATGTGGTGCTTTCCTCGTATTTTGGTGAGCACTGGTGGCTTTCCTCGTATTTTGTGAGCTTCCTAACTTGTTTTCTGTTAGTGAGGATATCCTTTATATTCAGATTTTGAGTGGAAATATTGCAGAAGTTATGTAACATCCAAAAGTCCAGGTTGGTTTTGGCATCCAGATTGTCTGACATGAGCATTGAGCACTTTCAGGTTCAGTGTGTTCATACCAAAAAAATTAGACAGAATGCAAGAGTGTCTCTCACCATTTTAGACAATTCTCTGGTTTGAATTCTGCATTCAGAATAGTATTCTATATGCATAGTTGTGGTAATTTTACTCCCTCTTCGCGCTCTGGAAAGTCTGCACAAGTAAGCATCTTCTTCAATGTGGGAGCTGGATATAGGTCCCCTCAGAGGGGTACTTTGAAAGGGTTCCCAGCGATTTAAGTGGACACTAAATCAGGCTCTTCATGTACTTCATTGTGCAGTGACTCTCTGGATATATTTGACAGAAAGCATAAAGAAAGACTGTCCCTGCCTTGAAGCAGATGGTTTAAAATAAGTAACTGCTTGCACACATGAACGCTGTGGAAGCAGCATAGACATCTTAAAACAAGCTTGCTTGTACATGCTGTTTTCTTCAGGGAGAAAAGTGCAAAGAAACTTCAAGGAAGATCAGTGTTTTAATGAGCGGTTTGAGTGAAGAGTAATTAGTAGACTTCTTCACTGGGGAGGAGTCAGAAGACTGCATGAAGACAAATGAGAGAAGCATGTGAAAATAGGCATAGGGTAACAAGTTGGAAAGCAAAAGTTGGAAGGAGAGGAGAAAAGAGCCTTGGAAAAAGATTTGAAGGGGAGGGGTATAATCTTATAGGTAGAAACTGTTCTGTATAGACCAGAAAGGAAGAAGAGATGCTGTAGGAAAACATAGGATATGGGGCACAATAGAGGATAGGGACAGAGCTTATATATAGCAACACCTAGAAGGTCAGAGAGCGTGGGGCAGGTGGACAATGGATGGATGCTAAAAATGCAAGTGGAGCATACTGGAAAGGTGAGAGACAGGTAGGTAAAGAGGTTGGGGAAAAGGACAGCATAAACACAATGGGGTTCAATAAAAGGTTTAGAAGAGTTTTGTGAATCTGAAATTGTAGGATTTCAAAAAGGAAATTGAATGAGGGGGGAAGAAATGAGAGATATACTCTGGTTTTACACAGTCTGGTTTTTTTTTCTGAGAAGACATTTTCTACCTGCATGGTGGAGAGGAGTTAGGAGGTCACTGTGAAGTGGTCCAATGAAAATGTTAGCAATTTCATGAAAATCTGATTTCTTCTTCTTACAGCTTATACACAATACAAGAGAACTCAGTTGTCCTCACAGAAGCAAACAGACATTTCTTTCTTTTACAGGCGGCCAAAATGGCAAACTATTGCAAGTGTCAAAAACTGAGTGACCTTCTGTTCCTTACATTTGCCGTTGTCTTCATTGTCAGTAGGCTTGGCATATATCCCTTATGGTGAGTAAGCGTATCGTTTTCCTCAAATGCTAAGCATTAAACAAGCTTGGAAATAACTATGTTGTAATTGAATATGATTCTTTGACATTACGTTGTTTCCTAAAGCACCAAGGAGAGTTTCAGACATAACCAGGTGCTGAAATAGCCTATTTGCTAGAGTGCCGTTGAGTTTACTGTGTGCTAGACAAGAAACACACAGGGTTTCTGCTGGTTTTAAGGTGGAAGTGGGTTGGAGACCACATAGCTTCAGGTCAGGGGTTGGTTGCCTGTGTTGGCAAGAAGTTAGAGGAGAAATAAAACATTAGTCACCGAAGACACTGACCAGAGGCTAACCTTGAAGCTAGGATCTTCTCATTAGCTTTCAGTGCACACTTTATGAACATGTTCAGCTTAAAGAAAAACACAGTGAGATAAGGAAAGACTGGCCCGTTGAAATCAGTATAAGGATGTTATTGCCATGCAGATTGCAGTACTGCAGGCTACTCCTTTTCCACCCCTCCTTTGAATTTGGGGGTCCTGGGGAAGCTGTGTGTCCTGGTTTCGGCTGGGATAGAGTTAAATTTCTTCCTAATGCTGTGTTTTGGATTTAGTATGAGAAGAATGTTGATAACACACTGATGTTTTCAGTTGTTGCTAAGTACCCTGCTAGTCAAGGACAGCTCCCATGCCCTACCAAGTGCAGGCGGGAGGGAACATAGCTGGGACGGCTGGCCCAGCTGGCC
>NW_009187774.1:0-1382 GCF_000690835.1 Fulmarus glacialis
GGGATGCTGAGTGCCCACCGGGGCTGCAGCCCCCACACTGCCCGTGGGCCCCAGTGCTGTGGGGTGGAAAGAGCTGCTCCCGTGGGAGCCCAACAGCCTGGACACCCATCTGCACCCATCTGCATCCCTTGTGCTTTAATTCAGACAGTTTGCACCCGTCGTGCAAATTCCTGCGGCGTCCCCGCGGCTCTCGGACACCGGCCTGCGGGCGCTGAGCCGCGGGGAGCGACTCTGCATCCTCCAGCTCTTCCCTCTGCGAGGCTCGCCCGGCTCCTCGCCGCCCCCGGCCAGCCCAACGCTGCCCAGCTCTAAACAGCGACGGCTCTCACTTTTTTCTCAGGTCCTTCTGCATCCGATTTCCCTCTCGACTCCCTCTCGACAAGTGTATGATTAACAGATTACTGCAGGAAGATGGAGGGACCAGACACACAAACCTCCAAATCGGACCGCAGCCCACCACTGCCGAGGAGGGAAATCTGGCTCCAGCACAGGTCTTCTATATAAATATATTTAATTTGGCTAAAACGCCCTGCACTGATAACCATATGATCAGCCATGTGTCATGGAAAGGCATCTACAGATCACAAATAATTAACCGAGGAAAACCCACGGGAAACAAAAGCGTCTTTTACAAGGCTGCCTTGACGACTACGGCGAAAAGCCATTTATTACGAGGAGTCCAGCACCGTGCTCGCAGCCGGGTTCACTGAGCTGCCCTGGGACCGAAACGGTGGACAGACGGACGGACAGCCCACAGCTCTCCTGGGAAAGAAAATCACGGTGGCGAAGCCCACCCTCGCAACTGAGACCACCAAGAGCATCGTCCACCCATGACCCCCGGCCACTGCACAGGGGCACTGGGGATGGCTCCCCAAAACGACCGCTAGCCGGAGAGGTTCAGCCTGTGGAGGATGCCGGCGGCTTCCTGGCCGTCCCGGCACAGCACGGACACCCCCAGCTACAAAACCCACCCAGGTAAAGGATCTTCCTCCTGGGATTTCGGGATCTTCTCCCAGGTACCCAAGGGGAAGAGCTGGTGCAGGCTGGCTCAGCAAAGGATGCTCTAAGGGCTACTCTGAAAAGCTCTGAATCAAGGAAAAGGAAAGAGATGATAACCGGAGTCTGGGAGCTTTCCACGAGCTCCAAAAGCATCTGCCAAAGTGCAGATGGCTACCCGCGCCCTCCACCAAAACCACGGCAAAGTCACTCTTTAATCGCCTCCGAATTTTCCCCATCAGCTGGTTAAACACCTCCCACAGATAGGAATCTCCCCGCGATGTCTGGTTCCTGATCATTTCCCAGCAAACCCCTTTTATCCCTGATAATAAAAGAATGTCCTCTGGCAGGTGGATATTTGCCGGTCCGAGTGGACGGTCCCGGCG
>NW_009187774.1:1413-2087 GCF_000690835.1 Fulmarus glacialis
AGTGGACGTCCCTGCCGTGAACAGGGTAAACATTACTCAACCGGGGCACTGTCACCCACATTCTTCCCCGCGGTCCCGGCCTCGTGCAGAGTGTGCTTCAGCCGCTGCCGGTCCCAGATCCTGCAGCGCTGGTTAAACAATGGGAGGGGAGATAAAATAAAGCCCTTTCTTCTGAGCGCGATCTTAAAGATAGACGAGGCAGCTCCTATTGGAAAGAAAATCAGTTTCTGCTCAATTTTCAATCTCTCTTGGGTTCGGTGAAGCTTTCAGTAAGAAAAAAAAAACCCACAACATTTTGATTCCCAAAATCATGCTATACCCAACTGGGGATGCTTGTAACTCCTGAGCCAAGACACCTGGAGTTACGAAGTTGTCTTTAAAAACATATGAGATGTTAAAAGCTGATTTTCAAGCCTTTCCCTGCAATCCCAAGGACAAGACTTTTATTGTTTGAGAAACAATAACCAATGCTGAGATTTTCAGATAGTCTGCTGACGGAGATTTTGGGTCTCTCTAGATAAAACCGCTGAAGACTCCAGGTCTTGATGAAGATTAACTCTCCCGAGGAGCGCGCGGTCGGGCTCCAGGGATGGCGGCAGCGGTGCCACCGTCCGGCCCCACCGAGGACCCCACTCCCGCGGAGGCAGGGGCGGTGCTGGCGGGGGGCTCCTGTG
>NW_009187775.1:0-14262 GCF_000690835.1 Fulmarus glacialis
ATATATTATATAAAGAATAAATAATTTCCTATCAAATATCAGACTATTTCAGGCTGAGAAGAGGGTCTAGACTTTCTGGCCTTTAGCTTTTATAACGTAGCTTAATACTCTTAATAATCTTTCTTCCCTTAGCTTGTGGAAATAAATACTTTAAACTTGATATGGTTTGAAATAAGGAATATGTTTCTAGAATTCAGAAAACTTCATTCTTAAATGCTGTTAGCAAATGAATGAGTATCTTCTTGCAGGTTTTTTCCTAAACTGTATATTGCAAGATTTATTGGTCCCATGAAATATTTTTGGTTTTGTAGTTTTTGCTTTTAATACCTCCCCACCTCTCCCACCCAAGCAGTTAGCATTGTTGCTTTTCAGCAGAGTTCTGGACTAGATGAATGACTTGACCATGAGTATGGGGTAATTTTTTTTTTTTCTTTAAATCTTTACTGTACTTGAATATTCTAACTTCAAATACCCTCCCCAGATAATGGGGTGAGGATTTGGTGATGGGAGAAATAATCACCTTATGGATCAAACTCTCAACAGAGATAAGTTAAGGTAATGTACTTGTGTACCCTTTCTTTTTGACCATTAATATGTGGAGTTTTTTCTTTTCACATTTTTCTCTGATCCTTCCTCGTGCTGCCATGTGTGGAGTATAGCTAACAGGTGAGGGATCACAATCCCCTTCCAGGTCCAGGCTATGCAAACTCTCTTGTCCATCTCTGATGACCTAAGCTGTGAGATTTCTTTCCACACGGTGCAAAATAATTTCTATTGCTGCGTAGTTATTTTCATTTGTGGTCCAGAAGATTTTTTAAAGTTTTCATTTTTTACACTTACAAATTTAAAGTACCCTATGGCTTACCTTAGCACTGGTCTGAAAAGCAGAATGTCATGGTCACAGAGAGATTTCCTGCTCTCTGGCAGCCTTTCTATGCCTCTCTGAACACTGGCATCGGATAGGAGTAAGTTCTGACTTGATAGGCTGAAGTGTATACTTCAGTGATCCAGGCCTTCTTTCTAAACCTTCAGTTTAATGGTGTAAGTCTCATTTTTTGCCAGCTGAGATCTGCAGTTGAACTACTCTTCTTATTTTGATGTGGGTTTGTTACTTTTCTTGAGTAATATTTTTTTATATGTAGTAAGAACACTACCTTAATGACTGTTTTCAAAATATTGGAGTTATGTTGTCATGGTGGAATTATTTTTAGTAGTATTTAGTAGTAGCCCATGTTAACAAAATAGCGGAAAACACTTTTCTATTGCATCTATTTCTTACTGATTCCAGTCTTGCCCTTGCTGTGAAAGTAGGAACATGTCGCTAATCTTTGAATGAAAGCAAATTCTCATTAATTGGCTATTCTGAAACAGCATATTCACAGGATGTTTTCTGCTGAGTTTCTGTCTTAGTTATAGTGATATAACTGAGTGTTGCCATGATGTGTCATCTTTCCTTTAATTGCAAGTCTCATTGTTTTTGTTGTTTTTCAGACAGCATTACTGAAGCGGCAGAGTCGATACATTCGTTCAACAGTTCCTGAAAATGCAGAGAAGGAAGCTCAAAGCTTGTTTGTAACTGAGGTAATATTGGAATTGCATGTGGCTGTGTGTAATAACAGTATTATACCTGTATTGTTTTTCTACTTCATTTACCATTTAAAAAACAGGGAAAGAAAGCCCTGAAAAAATATTAAATATTTTTTGCCATTTACTTGTCAATGATTTCAAGGGAAAATCTAGTATTTTTTCCATTGGTGGCTGGAAAAGAAGGATTACAGGATAGCTTTGAATTATTTTGTTTGTGTAATCGGCTTTTGCAGATGCTTCTCCCTCACCTTCTTTTGGCTGCTTTTGGCTTTCCCAGATAAACATGGGTGATTTCCATGCATAATATCGGGAGCAATAGTAAATTGGGAATGAATCATTGTGCCTTGTTTTTCCTGATAGTGTTTCACACCAGTTGTTCTTAGTTTGTTCATAATAAACTTGTACAGTTTGCTGGAACAGAGGTATTCATAACTGTAACACTTGTAGAGGCCAAAATTCTTTATGACTGCTCAATTTGTGTGTTACATGTAGAAGAAACATCCTCAGACCTGAAGTTTCTTGTAACTGCTTGCTTTTGTTGGCATTCCCTTGGTTCTGACTGTGATGTTGCGTTTCATTTAGTGTCTTGTTGAAGCCTTTTAGGAATGAAAGGTTTAAAATTTTTGTCTTTTTATGGTATCTACTGGTTTTCTACTAATATACTTTAAGCTGCTATTTTAACATCTGAAACAAGTAAATGTCTGTTGTAATTCCAAGAAAACTGAAGGAGCTCCGAATAGCTGAATCTACTTCAAACCTCAAAGTGATTTATCCATAGTGATACATACCCTTAACACCTAACCTAAATGGTTCTAAGATAAATTTGAAGAAGGTAGACAAGGAGGGAGGAGTGTTATAGGTAATTCATGAAGTTTAATGAGTGTCTGCAGAAACAATTTCTTGGCAAGTATTAACTTTGTATTTTGAAATATAAAGAAAATATTTTTTAGTTATTAGATCCTATGTTTGTGTACGTGTAAGTCTATTCATGTAATGTATAAAATTTTGTGCCGTATAGTTTCTGGCAGGAGATTTTGTCAGTTTTATGTTACTTCGGTCAAAGCCAAGATAAATCAGTACTTTTATGTTGTAGCAATATGGGTGGAGTGAAACGGTATTTCCTGTGATCTAGACTAGAGCTTAATGACATAATTGCTTTTCAACAGCTGCAAGCATGCAGTTTAAATTTAAATATTAATTTAATTGTACTAGAAGTATAAATTTAAGGAAAAGATGGTTTTCGTTTCTCTGAATCAGTATATGTGAAATTGAATAATGTATTTTAATAACGTATCTGTATTTTAATGCTGAGTTCTCTAAAGGCTCAGTCGTGTTTTCAGCTGCAGCGAAATGCTGCTTTAGCTTTTCAGACAACTGAAGATGGTTAATCCAGATGCTGCGTGTATTCACCATTTTCTGGTTTTATAAAATACACGTCTAGCAGATGATAGTGTCCTATTGAAACATACCACTTGTTGCAAAAAGCTATAATGCACTAGACTGTATTGCAAAAGAAGGGAAGCATACAGAATTTTCAGAGATCGACATGTAACCGTAGTAGTTCATAAACAGCCATATCTTAAGAGGTTTTTTCATGTATGTGTGTCCAGGGAATGCTGTTAATCCTCTTCCAACACTGATATTTGGTTTTCATTAAAACAGTGCATCAAAACCTACAATTCAGACTGGCATGTTGTTAACTATAGATATGAAGATTACTCAGGAGAGTTTCGACAGCTTCCAAAGTGAGTATGTTATCTAGTGGTATAATAAAGATTTTTAATTTGAATGGAAGAAACTTTAACTGTATTTAATATAAATGTGTTTATTACAGAAATGTATTAATACATGCAATATGTAACATGAAATATGCTATATCAATGTTTAGTAGTCAGTAGAGATGATAAAATTTGTTGGATGGAATTTATGTTGATGAACTTGAAGGTGTAAAATCTTGTTAAACCATTTTCTGGAAAGATACCGTAATAACACTGCCTTATTGATAGGCAGGTCAAAACACAAAATTGTGTCATTGTATCATTGACAAGGTGAACGTAAGTATGATAACTAAAACAGTCTAATGTTTTTGTAGCTTCAAAGGCAGCTTTTGGTACTCTCTTCAGGAGCTTAGGGAATAGAACCTAACCGAGATGTTTGGAGCAAGTGTTTGATTTTCACAGGATGATTCAAAGAAAAGCCTAATCTACATCTCTTACAGACTTTCTAAACCATCTGCTAGAGAAATCTCTTCCAACTTTTTCAAAGTTTTGCAGGGAAAGTATAGAGATTAGACCCTTAACTTAAAATATCAGAATGGCTGAATTCTCTGAATCCCACAACTCTGGAAGATCTATGTCTTCCCTACCTACTCTCCTGCATCTATCAGTTAAGAAATAGCTTTCCTTCCCTGTGAAAAGTTCTGATACACTCATAGGTTTTGTAAAAGTCTGTACCTGGTTTTTACTTGCCCTGAACAGAAACCACAATAGTCAATAGGAATTTAAATAAATACGTTGTCCTAAAAGGAGCCAATGGTTGCAGGTATGAATTCTTTGCCCTAAGATATTAGGAGTGCAGTGAATGAGAAGGCATTTGGTTCTCTTCAGTTACATAAGGACAGTGACAAGCAGAACAAAAGAAAGACTCTGGGCAGATGCGCAAATTAGGAAAATTGCAGGCTAAGAAATATATTTCATGAAAAATCATGCTTTTACTCAGTTATTCTTGTGCTTTTTCCTCTTCAGTTAGGAAAATAACATCTTTATTTTTGCAGCTATAAAATATCTAGTTAATCACAAAATTTCTAGTATTTTAGAAGCTTTTTCTTTCCTAGTAAAGGGACAAAATCGGAGAAGCTTCCGGTTCATTTATATGAAGTGGATGAAGAAGCAGATAAAGATGAGGTGAGATAATAGTAATTCCTTACTTTCTCTTGCTTTCAGTAAAGGACGTTGGTTAAAGAGAGATTCCAAGTTGGGTTGAGTGTTGATGTCAGTAAATGAAAACAGAGATTAGCTTGAACAGCCTGATAGGTAAAATAACTACATTAGTTTCCCAATCTCCTTTCAAATAGCCTTGTACTCCTGAGGTGTGTCATGTGAGTAGAACAAGTTTTGACAGATGGTGAAATCGAAGTTTTAATACTTGGTAATGTATAATCCTTCAGCTTCCATAAAATCTGTCTTGTCTTATACTGTTTCTGTGTAGGTATATAGAGGGAAGTGTTTCAGGCAGTTTAATAACGAAGTTGAGTAACATCATGGGTGAATCTGTTCCAACATGACAGTACACACACTTGCATGACAGTATAGCATACAGTGTGAGTTAAAATTAGTTTGTCACAAATTTGAGTATAGGATAAGACCTGGAGATCCATCATGGAAACAAAAGCTAAAAAAATTGACTAAAACTCTAAGGACTTTTCTTTTTGTCATTGACTTAGGGAAACCAGAGATCTATAGCCTCAAGCAATTTTCAAGTATGTTTCAAATGTCAAAGACTTTTTTTCAGTAGCTACTTCTGTTACTTGTGTGATTTATTTAATTCTTACCACACCCTGTTTCAAAACAGAGTGTTTAAATGCCAGTGTTTTCTTTTCTTACGAGTACTTGAACTCTTGCATCACAGAAAAGAATTAAAATAAAATAAAATTTTTTTTTGTGGTTTTTACCCTTTGACAATTACTTTGCTTCTAAGTTCCTTATATTCAGAACTGCTGCATGTGAAATACAAGTATTTCCTTACAAGTTTTCCTGGATTAAATGTGAAAAATAGTTCAGGGAGTGCATCTGAATAGGTAGATTCCTGAACAGATAGTCTCAGGATGCCATTTCTTCACTGCTGCTGTTAATCTGCACTGTGATATTTGGACAAATAATTTCACGCATCTCTATCCAAATCTTACTATTTGTAAGATGGGAATAATTATGTTTTCTATTATACTGAAATTAAAAAGACTTGGCATTATTTACTGTGATAATATTTCTGACAACAGAAATGATTTAGAGAACAGTGGGTTAAACATGAAAAAATTAAATGGAGATAGAATTGACTCTGATTGTTACTAGGAAAAATACTTATTGCTAGAGTTAGTTAAACGCTGAAACACTATAGCTTGGTTATTGTCAGGTGCTATGTCTTTTACTAGGAAGTGTAAGTGGAGAGGACTTTCTGTTTTCTTCTGCCCAGTTTCCTGTTACAGCAGGCAGGAACGTCCTATCTCTTTCAGAGGTACAGTCACTGGAGAAGAGGTCTGCTGCGCTTTGAGGAACTTAAAATATAAACACAAGAAAAAAGCATGCTAGGAAGAAAAGGGAGCTTAATGGGAATAGGATGGGGGGACCCATAAATTCTTTCCTCAAGGGAAGAATTAATGCAAGAGGTTTTTCTTTCAAACATTAACATCTTTGTATGCCAAAAAGCATATATGCGAATCTTGGATTAAAAGTTGTTTGGTCATCTTTTTGTTTCGCTTTTGTTTGAGAATGAGAAAGCTCATTTATTAAGAGAGTGATAGCAAACAAAAAGCTGCAAGTGATTAAAAATTGGAGGAAAAACAAGATAAAGGTTAGTTTAATCTTGCATCGTTAAAAAAGAGAGAATTACCTTTCCAAAACCAATTCGGGCTATCAGGCCATCAGGTGGATGTTTGTAAATGGAATTTTTAAATCAGCCTGGGGTATGGGATCAAGATAAGGAATTGTTTTTGTTGAAACAGTTGCTGTTGAAGTAAATTTTGGAGCTGAGTTTGTGGGAAAGATCATCATTAAAAAAATGAAGCACTGTGTGCAGCAGTAATAATAAGAGTGAGGAAATTAACTTACCAGTTGGAAACAGGAAGTATGTTTTCAGTGTAAAAGTTGTGTGTTAACAACTGGGTTCTGGGTTCCTTTGTATTAACAGATGGCCGGCTGGAAAGATTCAGTAGCTTTTTGGCTCTATAGGCAGGAATTCTGCCTGACAGAAAGAAATGGTGTAACTAGAGAGGCCCAAGTGACAGTCAGTTTTATTGTTAGAAAACAGCATGCAGCTGAACTGAGTTGGGAAACAGTGCACCTCAGAGACTTGGAATTGGAAAAAGAGTCTTAATAGAGCTAAATCTTAATTTTTGTTAACACAGGTAATGAAGGAATTCTTGTCATGTCAGGTGATCCTATGTATGGTTTGTGAAATTGCAGAAAAACATTGGTTGTTTTGTGCCAAGTTTTGACGATAACTCATCATCTACTCATCTTACACTTGTAAAGGTGGTTTTAAACCATTCTTTCCTTGGGGATAACTCCCACCAGCGGAAGTGGAGAATCATAGTTGGAAACCTAGTGTTTGAAATTGTTGTCTCTGTATCTTGATTGTTGTACAAGAAAAATGATTATCTAGGTAATAGAACAGGGGTGGGGGCTAATGACTTGAAAATATGAAACAAGTAGACTGTCTTGCTTGGACAGTGAGACTCACTGGGGCATATATAAATTTACTGAGTATTTCTGGTCTATGCTTCTGGGGCATTATATCAGATGCTCTGATAGTTGGTGACGATGTCATCCTTATGGGGCCAAACTTCCATAGTATCAAGTTGACTAGAATTTTTGAAGGAACAGACTGATGCATCTTTTGCCTTCTGTTTGCAGTTTTTTGAAGTTCACATTTGCATGTGCATATGAATATGCAAGCTAGACAGACTAAATAAGCTGTAAATAAATTAACTAGTAACTTTTTACAGAATGTTCCTTGATTTAGTTCCAGAAACTAATTCATATTATTCCAAAATTTTGGTTTCAATGTTCAGTTGTTGAACTAATGACTCTGTCCCCCATATGTAATCACTTTTTGTTGTATGTTCTCTTAATAGCTGAGAAAAGGAATTAGAAAAAGTAGTTGAAGCACTTGAGGAAGATCTGTGCTTTTGTTTTCAACTGGATAGTCAGCTGATTTTGAATGTTTGGATAATAAATTATCAGGAGTATTTCTTCTCTAGATGGTTGAAAATCTTCCTACATATCTAACTCATTAATATTTTTGTTGTGTCAAAATGGGTTATGTCAACTGGAAACCATGGTAAAGTCAGCTTGGTACTGCTCTAAAAGATTACTTGAACTGGTGATTTAATATTTATTTTATGGCAATTCTAAATCAGTCATTTTGATCAGATTTCATAGTAGAGTATACTGCTTTTTGGTAATTGTTTACATCCGATGGGTTTTGATATAGTTATTAAGTTCCATCAACTGGCAGATGGAAGTGGTATACAGGCACTGGGTGTGATGTGTGATGTGTGCATTGGATCTGCTGTTTGTGAACTTGCCATTACTGCCAAGTTTGGTCTTGTTCTCTTTAGAAAGCTTTGATTCTGATCTGTAAAAGGTCAAATCCAATTCAAGAATTCAAGACTTAGTTCTCTGTAAATTCTTAACTAAGTAATGTCTTTGAAGTAATACATATAAAGCAAAATGGTTTGAGAAATCTCGATTGAAGTTTTGGATAAGCATGTGTTTACATTGTTCTTTTTGGTAATAGAAATTGGTAAAAATTCTTGCACTGGAAGATTAGACTATATGAAAAAGCTTACAAAGTAAATGTAAGTAAACATTTTGAGTATTCTCTCCTTCCCCTATTTCAGTGGGATTTATCTTGACTAATGTTTAGCTACTTAGAAGTTGGATCACCCTGCTGGCCATAGAGAAAGCCTATATAAGTGGCCAGGTTGCCTACCAAAAGTTAGATGAGGTCAATCTCATCCCTGGTCTTTAAATAAAACAATTGGAATTAGAAGGCTATAGAATTTCAGCAGGGACTCATAGTACATTGTTATCATTACATTATGAGTATAGCTATTCCATCTTTTAAAAATGATTTCTGAAATTTTCAATAAATACAACAGTTTCAGACTGTGATGTAAAACTTTACTTTTTTTTTTTTTCTTCCCCCTCCCATTTCACTTTCTTCATCTCCAGGATGCAGCATCTCTTGGGTCTCAGAAGGGTGGAATAACAAAACAAGGATGGCTGTACAAAGGCAACATGAATAGTGCAATCAGTGTGACAATGAGAGTAAGTTTAAGAATGTCTTACGCGTGATAAAAACTGAACACCAATAGTAAATATCACCGTGCCTTTGAGAAATCAATTTGTATGTGGTTTACTTCTAAAAAAAATAGTGTGGGATGAAAGAGGGAAGCTTGTATGTAATTTATATCCGTGAAATCTTACTTTCCTTTTATTGTACTTAAATCAGAAAAAATGCATTAAAAATCCAGTATGTGGGAGAAGTCCAGTGTTTTAAATAATTTTCTTAACTGGACCCTGGTGTGTTATTAGTAGAAAAGGGACTATGTAATATGAGTTTTTATTTGTATTGCCTGTTTATTTAGAAACAAACTTAAGTTGTTTTTACGGTTATCACAATAAATATCTATTATGTATAATATTGTAGAGTCAGTTTTAAATATCTTTCCGTGGGTCAAAAATACTTTCAAATAAAATAGTACAATCTTGCTGCAGGTTTTTAAGTTGGTTTTTTTCTTTTCTTTCTTAATTAATGGTTTCTGTTCTATTTTCTGAGGATACTGATAAGGTTATGTGTAAATAAAAGCTTTTTTCTATAACCTACTGTGTAAATAGCACTTACAGGTTTTGTAATATGAAGCTGATTAATACTAGTGTTGTAATCGTTTTTCTTTCCTCCTTTCTGTTCACTAGTCATTTAAAAGAAGATTTTTCCACTTAATCCAACTTGGTGATGGATCCTATAATCTCAATTTCTACAAAGATGAAAAAATATCAAAAGAACCTAAAGGATCAATATTTCTAGATTCATGCATGGGAGTGGTTCAGGTAATTATAATTATTCTGCCTGTTCTCCAGTTAATTCTGTATTCGATAGCAAAAGGGTTTTTTTGAAATACAGACAACTTTTGTCAGATGTAGATAAGTACCTATTATGCAGAGGAACGATTAGACATGCTGTGTCTTGCAAAAACAGTGAACGAGATTTTAAAGGCCAAGATGCTGAATTTTAAAAATTACTAGTTGATGTCAAGTATTTGTCAAAAATATCAAATGAAATTTTAAGGCAAACACACAAAAACTCCAACCTTAAATCATGGCAAAGTAATGACAGCGTAAAATTAAAGTTCATTTGAGTTACATTTTGTGCTTACATGAGCTGTAAAATGTTTTGCATAGCTTCTTGTGTGGGATTTTTGTTTTGGGAATTTTATTAAATTCAGTCACCCTTCCAGATGCTTTCATTTGACCTTTATAATGTTACTTTTATGTGCTTTTCTTTATTTTAAAAAGTTAAGGGCTTTGGTAAAATGTTTGTCAGTAGCAAGTGCCAAAGAAAAGATTTTTTTTTTTTTTTTTTTTCCCCCTTGTGATTCTGTTATGTGTTTACAGTACAGCATGTAACTATTTTGTTAGGCACAAAGATTTATATAGAGAGATACAACAGCTTTACAGAGGATTATTTTTTTCCAAATATTGTAATAATGGTTTTGGATACACATTTAATAGATACTTTGCATGGAAAGTCTTGTAACTAATAAATTTAGGCAGGAATTCCCAAAATACTGTTTGGGTTTTTTGTTTGTTTGTTTTGTTTTGTTGGGTTTTGGGTTTTTTTGTTTTAATACTGAAGTATATTCAGACTTTTTTGCATCACAGAGAAGTCCAGTTACATAATACATGCAGTGTATATATTCACACATACAGTCATAATATAGGCACAGTTGCTCTAATTCAGTGATTTCTGAAAACTGAGAAGTGATATGTACCACCTGTGTCAAGGTTTTATACTGTGAAAGTTAAATGTTACTGTTCTTGAGATTTTTTTTTCATTTACTTCAGTACTGATTTTAATTGGCAAGACTGCCTTAGATCTGGAGTTCATACATGTGTTTGTATCCTCCTTAACAGAAACTCATCTTTGGTAGAAAGCTGGCTGTTTTGCCAACCAGTAGTTAGTCTGTTAATTAAAAAACCTGAGGTATAGCGAAACGAAAATGTCATTTGGCACTTAATTTAAGTTAAAGCAAACAAAGAAAAAATCCCCCAACCATTAAGTCTGTCTTATTGTTTATTTTAATGTTTAGCTAATGCATTATCAATTTCTTAAATTAATGATAATACAGAATTTTCATTTAAGACTTGTGAATTCATTCCCAGGAACATGAGTCAAGCTAGGCAGCATTTGAAGCCTTGATTTAAATTGTACAAAAAAGATGACAATAATGGTTTAGGAACAGAGGAGGAATTGATTCCCAACTTCATGTATATTTAGAAGATTAGCAATATCAGGGCATTCGAGGTTAAGGTTGGTTATGATTTAACCTCCAGTATAAAATCCCACCATGGTAAATGATTCTCACTCAATCATTAATAGAGTTTTATGCTTTTTTTTGTCAGTAGATCTTAAATTCACTTCTGGGTGATCTGAGTACATGAAAACTTGATATTTGAAAATTGGATTTTTTGTTTTTTAAAAATTATTTCAAGCATAATGATGAAGGGAAACTGAAAAATGGGCTGTTATCTTTCATACTTCCACTTGTTGCAGTGGTACAAATAACTTCAAAAGGTCAAATGTCAGAGAAGAAAAGGTGTAATTATAATACATTTGTTTAAAATATCGAAGTGTATATTTTTGTTAAAAGATCTGAAATACATATGACTTCCTTTGATTGTGAGTAGACAGTATGTAAAGATCTTTTATTTTCTTACAGAACAATAAAGTCAGACGTTTTGCATTTGAGCTCAAGATGCAAGACAAGAGTAGTTACCTTTTAGCTGCAGATAGTGAACTTGAAATGGAAGAATGGATAAACACTCTGAACAAAATCCTTCAGCTTAACTTTGAGGCTGCAATGCAGGAAAAAAGAAATGGAGAGTCTCATGAAGGTAAGCAGGGTTTCTAGCAATGCTAATACAGTTATGTGACAACGTCTATGTATAGGCCTTTTCACTGTCTGTTTGAACTAATGAGAGTTTTGACCTTTTAGCATTAAAATAGCACTGTTCTGTATTGATTCCAATTGAGTTAAGTCCAGAAGAGAATAATGAGACTGATCGGAAGTCTAGAAAAATAGAACCCACAATGAAAAATCAGGACTGAGGCAGTTCAAGGAAAAGAGAAAACTTAGGAGGGACTTGTTTTGAAATGTGTAAAATGCTGCTGAAAATGGAATAATCTATTCTGTAGTCACTGTAGGTAGAAGAATAAGAAATTGTGGTTGCAGTGAGGGACTTAAATTTAGATGTAATTCCCTTGACGACAAAAATTTCCCTAAAGTACTGAAATAGATTGCTTGTGTGTAGAACCTTTTCTGTTGGAGCTCATTAAGAATAGGTAAGGCAGATATCTGTAAGGAATGTGATGTAGGTGTAGTTGATAATTTGGTGACAAAAGGATAGTCTAGACATCCTCTTGTGCGTTTTTCCTCTTGACAGTAGGTGGGGAGGGCAACTGGTATGAGACCAAGTGTATGCATATCCAGAAGAACCTGGAAGAGGTTATAGAAGGTTGTTCGGCTTATAAATAGCACAATATATCAAAAGGGATCATTAGAGTTGAAAATGAGATCTCACAGTCTTTGGTGAAGATTGCCAAAGTTTAACATGATGTTTGCAATAAAAGCAAATCGAAAAAAGAGAAGCCTGAACGTTGTAGTTCTGTGAAAGACATTTTAGCCGGTGATCCCCAACTGACCTTAGAACTGTAAGATGCTTATAGCTAACTGAATTGTTGCTTTGTAAATCCAGTAATCATTGGAGAGTAGAGCTGGGAACCTAATGAACAGAGGGAACTTGTTTTGAAATCAAGTTACAATGCACAGTGGAAAGAGTAATGTAAATTTGTGCATTGAGTGCCCCTTTCCCCATGCAGGTATCAACATTAAAGCTATTTTCTAGGTAAGGTTAGAAATAACTGCTACTTTACCAATTTATGTAACTGGTTACATCCTTCAAGAAGTCACTGCATCAAAATGAAATGATGGAGTCATCCACAACCTTTTTATGTTGATTGTCATTTTTGAAGGAGTAGGAGTTAAAAAAAAAAATCAGAAATATTTTTGCTATGGAGTTTCGTGAGTAGTTTGAGTTTTTTGTTTGTTTGGGTTTTTAAAATTATTTTTAAAATGTGGTTTTATAATTTCAGATGATGAACAAAGCAAAATGGAAAGCTCATCAAGTAGTTTTGATAACTACTATCCTGAAATTGCCAAGGTAATATATATTGTAAATGCCAACTTGGGATATAAAGTACCAAACATAAGTTAGCTATGTGAACTTTCAGTAAAGGTAAGGTATTGGCTTCTAGCTTCCGGTCAGTTTGTGGTGCTTTGAAAGCTTACAAGTTCTTTCATAAATAGATGTGGTTATTGAGGTTCTTCATTTTCTGCTTTTGGAAGCAAACTAGCTGCTGTCTTAAAGTTGCATATAAAAATCTTGACATGCTATTTAAAAGCAGCAAGTTTTATTATTTGTTTTGTTATTGTATTCGTTTATTGTATTTTGCATATTTTGTATTGTTTTATTGCATGCAGGTAAGTGCTAAAGTATTTCTATAGAAATCTAGTTATCATAGAGCCATAGAATAGTTTGGGTTGGAAGGGACCTTTAAAGGTCATCTAGTCCAACCCCTCTGCCATGGGCAGGGACATTTTCAACTAGATCAGGTTGCTCAGAGCCCCGTCCACCCCGACCTTGAATGTTTCCAGGGATGGGGCATCTACCACCTTTCTGGGCAACCTGTTCCAGTGTTTCACCACCCTCGTAAAAAATTTCTTCCTTATATCTAGTCCCAATCTACCCTCTTTTTGTTTAAAACCATTACTCCTTGTCCTGTCACAACAGGCCCTGCTAAAAAGTTTGTCCCCATCTTTCGTATAAGCCCCCTTTAAGTACTGAAAGTATTAAAGTCAAGTTTTATTTTTATAGTTAGAAGTCCAGAGGAGCTTAATAGCAGTGATGATGTGAATGTATTTTAAGATCCTTGTGTTTGTAACGAGCTGGCAAGTTCATGGATACTTCCTGTATTGCCATAGTTCTTGCTTTTCAATTTTGTTCTTACAGAGGTGTGTAGAAATAGAAATAAGAATAAAATAAAATGGAAATAAATAGAAAATAACAGTAACTCTTCCTCAACCCATTTGCAGACTTTATTTCAGTTAAATCCGTGACTTGTGTGTTGCAGTAAATTTTGAGTTCTCTAAGGGAGAAATTTTTTTTAAAATCACCTAAGGACTGGAGCTGGTGACCTTTTTCTATTGAAGTTGTAGAATCCAAACTCCTTCGTGTGACTTCCTTACTCTTTCTTCTGTGTGGCACAGCCTGCAGTCTTGAAACTTTTCTGCTTGACCATGCTCTGGAATGCTCTCCCTTTCTTTTCTGAGGATCTGTCTGACCTAGTAACTACTCCTGAAGGGAGTGCAGCTTATAAACTGAGAACAAGCAGTAAAACAAATTGCATCTATTACAATAGCTAACATATCAAAAGATCCAGTCAGAGTACATTAACAGGCTTTTAGCACCCAAATTGGTTGGCTGACTTAATTCTTTCTGTTACTGCTTTGTAATCAACTTAGCACATGTATACAAAAAGCTATTATGTGATAATATAGGACAACCTGGTGATCAGGCCCAGTCACCACAGGCTTGACCAACCTGATCTCCTTCTATG
>NW_009187776.1:0-3156 GCF_000690835.1 Fulmarus glacialis
GGGGGTCTGGGCACGGGGAAGGGCGATGGGCGCATGGTGCTCATGGTGCTGCCAAACTGGGAACTGGTGCCAGCTGCAGCAAGGGGAGCGATGGGGGAGGAAGGAAAAAACAGTCAGCCCGCTGAAAAGCAATGTATCCCTGGGAAGATGGAGGGGGTGTTTTATACATGAGTTGTGTAAGGCTAGCTTGGCTAATCGATAATTAAGTGGGAATGTTATAACCACCTATAAATGTCCAGAGCATTCAACTCTCAAGGGGCTGAGCGCGGTTTGTTACTGGCACGAATGTGAGCTGGGATGTGCTTGTCAGAGGCAGCAGCGTCACCCAGCAAGGGGACCACCAGCGCCCGCCTGAGTGACCACGCCGGGGGCGGCACGGGGCGAAGGGACCTGCTTCAGGAGCAGCATGTAATTCAGAAAAAGGAAGCCAGAAGGAAATATCAAGCGATTAAGCTCTCTGACTACCAGAAAGCTGTTTAGTGACAAAGTCCCAAAACTTTTGAAACAAGCCTGGGCTCACCATGAGAAAGTCAGATAAAAGGCCAGTTCTCTGGCATCTTTGGGTATGTCCGAGCAGATGCTCCAGTGAGTCAGTCCCATTTTAACCTGAGCCATGCAGGCTGTCTGCCAGCTTCACTTACCTGCTCCGGCTGCAGCCGCGGTGCTCAGCCGTGCAGCAGGTATTTGGTTGGCTTCTCCTCTCACCTTCACTCAGAGAGATACGTGCCACGGCACCAGGCGGTTCCCTGTAAGCCAGAAATCCGTGGGCTGCAAGGGCTAACAGCACTTAAAAGGAAAAGCAATGTAATGAGGGGATTAGATATCATTGATATTAGCATGTTAATCGTTAATCAACGTTATCTTTTTAATGTGTCTGGACAAAAAAAAGCTTTTTGTCTGCCCAGAAAGAAATGTTAGACCCTCAGGAGGTCTACTGAACAAAGAGAGGGCTGAGAGCCGGAGCGGGGCGGGCAGGAGGGCAGCGGGTGGCCGGTGGCCCGTGGGCTGCTCTGCAAAGGTCCCCCTCTGCAGCCTGGGACACCCGTTCTCATCCTTACAGCTCTTTGTATTTGTCCTGTATTCAGCCGTGTTCGTCCTAAAACCTGTTCTGGAGAGGGCAGAAGCATTGGCTTTGATTAACTGGGATTTGGAGACTGTGACCGCTGGCCGTTGGGATGCTTCTAGCCGTTAAACTGCTCCTTTTCGGCGGATGCGCGACCCTCCTGCATTTGCAAGTCTGTCGGGCAGTTCAACATTTAGGAAGGAATTAGTCAGGCTCGCGCAAGAAATGATGTGCGGTTCCGGCTATTTTTGTCAAGGGAAAATTTCCGTGCCGGGCTTGGTGATGAGAGCCGTGGAGCCACGCGGCGTAGCCAAGGTTGTACCAGAATAACCGCTTAGATGTGTAGGAAGCACACAAATAAATGTTAAAATCCTGGCTTCAAAATGACATAAATGCTCTGGCTGTAGCCCAGGGCAGGAAACGCCTCTTGGAAATACAAACATTTCCTGCCAAACCGTGAAGAGGAACAAAACTTTCACATGGCAGGAAATCACAGATGTGTAAATCCACAGGCAGAGGCTCCCAGAAAAGGCATGAACGTAACTCCAGCCCTTTCCTGGGTTTTAAAGGATCGTTACTGCGCAAGATTAATGCAGGCTGGAGTGATTCATGTGTTTATGTTAGAAGCACAAGGAGCCTCTATCTCCTCTAACATGAAGTGCACGGATACCAGAAAAATCATGTATTTGTCTTTGTGAGCAGTCATGTTCACGCTGGACACAAAAATGCAAATAACCCCAGTAGAGTTTAAATGTTAAAACCATTATCAGATGAATTTTTAACAGAGGTGGAACAGACTAAGCATAAACAAACATCTCACCGGCAATCAGCTCTCTTCAATTAAAGGAGGTCGGAATTAATTAGAACCAGAATCCTGTTCTGTCGCCAGGTTATAAATTAATTGATGATTACCCAGTGGTTATTTTTAAATGTGCCTGTCGTTCTACAGCTGCATCCAGCTGTGCGCGCAGAAGATAAGGCTGGCCGTGTCCTTAGATGGCTCCCGGGGAGCATCGGAGCACGTCGGGCACCCAGATGCCTCCGTGCGATGCCCCAGCAAGGCTGGGGACATTTATCTTAGTCCACGCTAAGACGAGGAACTCAAACAAACACGACTCCAGCACAGGAAAATCTGCACGAGGGCTGAGAGCCATTGCTCTCGCCTGCGCTAGCGGCAGCCGGGAAAGCCCTGCGGCTCCTTGCTGGCATCGGGGGGGCGAGGAGGACATCGCTCTCCTCCTGACAGCACGGCCTGGGCAGTGGGAGCGGGGACAGATTTGCCGGACCTCGGGCAGGGCTGCCGGGGAGATAAGAGCAGCCTCTGGCTCAGGAAAGCCTGTTGCCCTCTGATTTCCACCCATGCCCAGCTCCGAGCCCGAGCAGTGCTCTCACACCCACATCAGCCACTCCTGTTACAGATCATTTCTTGTAACTCAGAAAGCTGGAAAAAAACCCTCACAGTGTGTTTATTTCCGTGTTTAGGCATTACACTTTATTTTATGGCCATCTTGGAAAGGAGCTGAGCAGCAGGTCCCACCTGAGAGCTCGGAGAAACTGGTTCTGGTTTATCCAGCAGGTCAAACAGTCTTAAAAACCAAAAGCAGCAATTGCTTTATACTGCAGGAGGATGCTCGGGTGAACCGAGAAAAAGTCGCCCCGCTGCTGCGAGTGTAGTGGCTGTGCCTGCACGGTGGCTTTTGGCCAGACCTCATCAGTGAAGGGTGAAACAACCTGTTCAGGACCGAGTGCACGCAGCCCACGGCATGCTCATCGTGGTAAACGTCATAAAATTAATAATTTCTCTGGATCCGATACTGGGTGGGTCTGCAAGTTCCCCAAATTCACCCCACGCAGGTGTCAAGCAGGTGATGGGTCTGGCTCTTTGCTCTGGCCAAGGCACTTCAGCAAACACGACAGTTCCCCACAAGTGTCTCAGGCTTTAAATACCAGCGAGGGAAAGGAATTATGGTAAAGTGTTCAGCTGGCCCAGGAACAAATCTGTATAAGCTGGCGTGGATACAGTTTCTCTGGGAACGGGACAAAGGCTTCCAGCCGGCGGGAAGGGTCGGGGCGGGATGGAGTTCAGCCTTGTG
>NW_009187777.1:0-2997 GCF_000690835.1 Fulmarus glacialis
ATAATCTATAATATTTTCTCGATTAATATTACCAAAATATTTTGTTGACACTCTGGTACCCAAGAGGTTGCAGCCACAAACTAAGATTGCACATGCTCAGGGACTGCGTAAATACAGAACAGGGTAAATACAGGTTTCGGTGCCATCTGAGCCAGCCACTGCATTGCTGGTAACTTCTGTGGGAAAACACTATTGCCCAACAGCACTGAGCAAAGCAAACAACACAGACCTCAGCCACCAAGGGAAAAAATTCTTGGGTGGAAAAGGCTACTTTCTTACATCTGGAGGTGAAGTCCAATTCAGGATGCCTATTTCAGTACCAATGTGGCTGGACATGATTTACAGGGAGATGTAAATAATTCATTCCAGCTCTGGAAGAGAGAGCTGGGTACTCATTAGAGGTTCCTTGAAGCCCAAATGATATAATGATTAACCAAGTTAGGATCTTTTTAATAATTCCAGCAATTTCAACTCTCGCATGTTAAAGATCTGCTGAAAAGCTTTTTCTTCAGATGAAAGACTCCTCTCAGAGAACAAATCGTTAATAGAGCATACACATAGATTTAACGTTCACAAATCAATGCACTTGAAATAAAACATGTTTTTAAAGTTTCTCTTTCGCTTTCTTCCCTGATTTGGGGGTTTAGTGCTTTTCTTTCTCTAACCAATTTTACCACAGGCAGTTAAGACTGCTGCATGAAAAAGGGCTGCTTTTCTGTTAAAAGTGCTTTTAGCACTTTGGCATCCTGAAATGGAAGGTGGCAGAGAAATGCAAAATACAGCTACTACACTAATCCAGTGCATCTCATCTGACACGCCAAGTTTTTCAATCCAAGCCCATCCATGCTAGCGAAAAATCTATTAGATCAACCGATGAATGTCCAACACAGTTCAGCATTACAGTGCAGGAGGGATCAATGCAGATTTTATCCCTGCTCCTAAATAATGCCAGAGGAAAACATTTTGGTCCAGATGCTTTAAAGGTATTTAGACTTTTGTTTAATTCCTATTTAAGTACTTTCCTATCAATAACTAAGAATCATTTGGACTCCTGCGCCCCGTATATCTGCTGCTCGAGTCAGTGAACAGACCTTCACTGCCTTCAGTGGGAATGGAACAAGTACTTTAATGATTTGCACAGTGATGGCCTAAATTTTTTAGAAGTTTCACACCCGGGTAAGTCACACCAGAGCTGGTAGGAACGGCAGGTGCTGCGCTGGTGGGCGGCCAAGGACAGAACCAAAACTCAGATTCAAATCTTCTAATTATCAGCCTGCTCTCCGAAACTAAGGGATGCACAACCAGAAGGCAACCAATGTGTAGGCTGTTAAATGCACATACATTCGTAATTAATATGGCTAAGTCTGGAAAAGAAAACAGCTCTATTTTCTTTATACAGACCCAGGTTTGTAATCCAGTTATTTTAATTTTCTAAAACTTTCTAGATTGACTGTTAAGTCAAGTTTAAAAACTTCACCGCTTCCACTCTCATCAGAAAGGACTTATTAACCAAACTGTGAGGCTAAGACAATGGTTAATAGTTTGAGACACTAATTGGCCACATTTAATTAATTTAATTTGCAACATGCTACTATGCATAACTACTAACTCTGACCAACTTTACCTTCCTTGGGACCTACACCTGCTCCCATTAACTTCAGTGGGATACGGATCAAAGCCACAACATTAATTCTTTCTGGACCTCGTCAGTGGCACAAATTAACCCTCGCAGATGGCTTCACACACAACAACCAGGAAGATGACAGAGAGTTGTATAATGGAAACCACAGCAAACTGTCCTGCTGCTCTAACAAAGCTCTTCGCATTAAGACTTTCCTCCCCAACACCCCTTCGCTCAGGAAGGGAACTGCACGCCGAAGGCGTCGAGCAGGGACACGTCTCTCCCGGCATGAAATTCTGACAGCAAAAACTCGCTGAAGGTGAGGAGAATGAACCGTAACAGCCCTTACGCTGCACTTTGGTTCTTCAAAGACCTGGACAGACATTAATTTGATTTGCTAAATCAGTGTTTTTCTGAGGGCTACGCTATCTGGCCATCACAATGGAGTTGCGTGACCCACCTCCATATTAAATGACCAGCCTGATTCTTACTCGCAGTTTGTTCATAGGAAATCAGTGAGCCCGTGAACCAGAAATACTCTGTTTATAGAGAGCCCTCCCTTGGAAGCAGAAAGAAACTGAAATATTACAGTCGAAACTTGTTCAACCGTATTTTGCAAGTGGCACGCAGAGTATGAAAAGCACTACTTGGGATTAACGACGCTTCGTTTTGAGACATGCTTAAAGTTGCAATTAAAGCAGGGGGGACACAGCAACGAAGAGCACTCCCAATACAACTGAACGTTAATTACAATGTATATACATACAGCAGCCCATAGGCTGACTTCCTTCAGTGCTCTCTACCTCTACAATATCCTATAAGTGAAAATTTAACAAAAATAAAACTCTCTGCTCAGCCAAAAAAGCATCAGCCTGCACCCCGCTCCCTTGCACCATCTGCGCATGTTTATTCTCAGCCTTCTGAAAAAAAAAAAACAACTCCTCTAACGTTTTACTAATCTTTATGCCCCGTCACTATAAATAACAGAAATAAACCCCAACAACAGTTAAGCATCGTAGCTAAAACACATCCAATCCACTCCGATTATTTCTGCTCGTCTGTCCACGAATAGATGCAGCCATCGGCTTTAGGGGAAAGCGTGCAAGTCAGACCGCATTTATTCACAGTTGCACTATCAGGAAAAAGCCCTTCCCCGTCTCCTCATTCTATGAATATTTTAAAACACTTTTTTCCCCCCTTTTTTTCTCTTTTTTGGGGGAGTGAGGGGGGGTGTTAGCCCAGCTCCTGCCCCACAGTTATATTTTTCTCCGTGTTTCCAGATCGCCCCGACTTCTTGCTCGGATGGATGAGCGGGGCGCGGAGTGGCACCAATGGGTGCACACGCGAAAATACACACACACGCACACGCACCCACC